>NC_053023.1:10657644-10957644 GCF_003073215.2 Triticum urartu
GTAAACCGGCATCTGATCATCCTTAGTCCTTGTCATTTCCTCCTTCTAGAAAATCTGGGTCAATAACCAGCTTCATACTCAATTTGCTGACATTGGTTTCTCACAGACAAATATTATGAAGAATAATCCACTTGAGTCGGGTTCCAAAGCGCCGGATTAAGAAATATGGGTCTTGAAATACTCCTCTGATATTCAACTGGTTTGAAGATGCCGAACTTGCCGGTTTATCATTGCCAAAAATTGCCGGGTTATATGACTGATAATTCCGGGTCATGATTGTTGCTAACTCCGGTTCATGATTGTTGCCAACGCCGGTTTATGATTATTGATGATGCCGGGTTGCAAACACAGGGTCATAATAAATTGTGACGCCGGGTCAATCTGGTTTGCTCAAAACAGAGAATTTGAAAATATTTCTCTGATAATAATATAATACTTGTAGCCCCCAAGTCTTAAGCAGAACAAAGTGATGGCTTAAGACTTGCTTCAATATAAATACTGCCACTTTCGAAGAAAT
Source organism: Triticum urartu (assembly GCF_003073215.2). Taxonomy (NCBI): domain Eukaryota; kingdom Viridiplantae; phylum Streptophyta; class Magnoliopsida; order Poales; family Poaceae; genus Triticum; species Triticum urartu. Next base: position 10,658,162 of record NC_053023.1, read on the forward strand.
CCATGTTGTTCATCCCAGTCACTAGTAAAAACTGAATACTCCATATTATTTAGCCCCCAAGTGTCGGGTTGTCATGCTTGCAGCAACCTGGGACTTGTAATTGACTGATTCCCATAAAACTTGAATTGTTGACAGGAGCAATTGGTAGTCCCCAAGGGCCGGCTCATTATGATATGATGAGTCGGGTCTTCAATAAGGCCAAATAAAAATGACTTTGCATTAGCCCCCAAGTGTCATGGTGCATGCTTGCAGCGACATGAGACTTGCATATTTGATATAATCTCAACTTGAATAGTGTAGCCCCCAAGTGCCGGGTCGTAAGCCTGCAGCGACTCGGGACTATTCCTTCCATTGCAAAATAAATCATATTCATCGACAAAATAATATCCATTGCGCTAAAGTGACTTTGAAAAACCTCAATCATAATATTAATAAACATAATAAAAATCCAGCCATGTTGGCTATTCAAGATAATATAATCCGGTATGAAAATCTTATTCATCCAATATCATAATGAAAATTCAACCAAGTTTGGCTATTTGAATAATATAACCCAATCATTTATAAGCGCATGATTCCAATGGCGCAATCCAAATATATACTGGCGACTTATAGTCCAAAGCCAGGCCGGTTTAATAAACACCGGATAATTTCTCATCATATACTGGCAACTTATCATCTTAAAGCCAGGCCGGCTTAACAAGCACTGGAATTTATCATCATACTGGCGACTTATCATCTTAAAGCCAGGCAAGTTTAACAAACACCGGAATTTATCATCATACTTTATTCAACCTGTTTCTGCATGCAACAAGTTTAAAGTGTCCTGGCGGTTTACCGCCGGACGGGTCATAATGCCCAACATATAACCTGGGTTTATAACCAAGGCTGCACTTAAAAATATGAAATATATCATACCTGTGACATTGAATCACATCGTTGGTTTACCAACTTTTTGTAGTAAGAGTGATAACCCCAATCTTTGAGTAATGATAACTCCTTTCATATTGTGCCGGTTTATGATAAAACTGTACTAGGTTTGTGATAAACACCGGATTAACCATATATAATACTGGTGACTTGTAGTCAAACCAGACCGGGCTGATAGTCTCTGGATTATAACTTGATCGTGTACTGACAACTTGTAATTGAAAGCTGAGCCGGGTTGATAAACACCGGTTTACTCCATAATATGATGGTAACAGAAAATCAAACCGGGCAGATGGCCTCCGGATTAAGATTTGATCGTGTTCCGTCAATTTATAGTTTGACAGTCGAACCGGTTCAAGAATTGTCGGTTTAAAACGCAACAAAAGAAATATTTATCAAAACAAAATTCCAAGCAAAGGCAATGATAAAACCATTTGCAAAAAGAGGCTATTGACCCGATCAAGTGGCATTACCATGGTCGGACACGACCAAGCCCCCAAAAAGGCGTAGCTATGGTTTGAGTCAGCCAGGTCCCCAAATGATGCTTTGGCATTATGCCGATCAAGAGGTGTAGCTATGGTTCGGGTTCGACCAAGCCCCCAAGTGATGTTGTCGCACTAGGCCGATCAAGAGGCGTGACTATGGTTCAGACGTGACAACAAGTCCCCAAGTGATGCATTGGCATTATGCCAATCAAGAGGTGTAGCGATGGTTCGGGTTCGACCAAGCCCCCAAGTGATTTTGTGGCCTTAGGCCGATCAAGAGGCGTGACTAGTTCAGACGTGACCAAGTCCCCAAGTGATTCTGTGGCTTTCGCCTATCAAAAGGTGTTGCATTGGTTCGGACACGACCAAGCCCCCAAGTGATATGATATAAAGCTTTTGAAAAGTTAACTCGAGGGGTAAACCGGAGGCCGCTTTAAGACAGAAACTCCGTGTAACCACGCATGATGTAAAAAGAACATAGACCCTGCTTTATGAAGCAGAAGCCCCCATGTGATCAATAATATGTCAGGCCAATAAGGCGGGATACCCATGTTTGAACCGCGCATCATGGCAGCAGGTCCTCTTCGGTAATTTTTAACTTTTTGCAAGAGATAAATTCTTCTTGAACCGGATATTGAAAGCTTCAAAGCTTTGTGGGAGACATCTTTCCCTTGAACCGGATTTTAAACCAGAATCTTCATTTTTAGCCGGAAATTTTCTAACGGCCTTTAAACTCGAACTTGCGAGAAGTTAATTCCTTTTTGAACCGGAAATTCTTAAACCGGATTTGAGAGCTTCAGAGCTTTGTCGGAGAACAAATTTCCCTTGAACCGGATTGTAAACCGGAATCCTTTTCTGATGACCCGAAACTTCTTCAATGAGCCGGGATTTTGTAACTGTCATATACTTTTTAATCCGGAAATCTTCTGACAGCACAATGTGAATCCGGGACCGGGTTATCTTTCCCTCCAATGTATTGGGGTTCTTGACTTCACTGAAAACCGGCAACGTTTGCTAAGTCATATCATTGTAGCCCCCAAGTCTCAAGGTGACTCGAGGAGTTGGCTTGAGATTCTCCATATTTGACCGTGAAATAAATCGGCATAACGTGTATATCATTGGTGTTGATAGCACGATGTGAATCCACAGAAGGTTGAGGTGACTGCGGCGGGTTATAAATGATCATGTATGAGCCGTGTCAGCAACTCGGCCAATGGTTCCTTCCAACTGATAATTTGAAGTATAACCAAACTGTAGTGGCGGCGACTTGTGCGCCTGCCCATTGAGCCACCCAGTGCAGACAGCGGTTGATAGTATATGATAATTTGCCTCCAATTTGTTGAAAGAAATCCGGGCTACCCAAGCTGTGACTTGCTCATACTCAATAAACAGCTCCTGCAGACAGGTGCGGCCCGGTATGTTGATGTAGACCAGGTTGCGAGAGACAGACGACAAAGACGACTGCGGCTTCAGAGGCGGCATAGACAGATGAGTCGGCCGCGGCGCTGTAAGCCGGCGCGGGCGAAAGAGTCGGCCATAGCATTAGAAACGGCACGGACTCAGGTGAGTTATCCGTGGTGTTGTAAACCGGCTCGGTTGCGAGATACGGCCGCGGTGTTGTAAGCCGGTGCAGGAGCCCATTGAGTAACGCGACACGGACGACCACCTGTGCCGAATGATTTGGCGCGCCTCCATCTCCGCAATATAACAACACCTTTGTAATGAATAATTTACCTGTGTATAAAAACATCATAGGGCAACATAATGGTGCCAACAGGTTTTAAAAGTGTACTGATATAAAAATATAAAGGAGGGATAACACCTGGTTTTGTTTAGGTGACAGCTCCATATGCAGACCCGGCGCCTCATAGTATTTAACCAGATTTATTGAGCGGCGCTGTTTTTGTCTTTTATCTGCAACTGCTAGAGCGTGGTCCGTGTACCTGCCGTCTAGACTGATGCAGACGGATGATGCTGAAATTTTGTAGAATCGCTGGCATTTTGTACTGATGATGAAAATAGCAGACGGAAGTGTGAATCGTCTGTATTAGTACTTCGGGACCCTGGCCTTTATACGGATTGCAAAAAGTGGTATCTTAATCCCCCGATGAGTAGCATCAAGTGTCACTTAGAGCCGGTCAAACCCAATGGTTTTCTGCATGGCAACTTTTGCGTAAATACTAACGGCGTTCTGCTTTGATCTTCATGCAATCTTGTCATCTTATGGAGCCACGGGTTGAACCGTACAAAGCAGTGGAGCACGAGTCCGCAGAAGTGACTGCTTCCGGGTCATGGCTGGATCAATTGACTCATGGCGTGTCCTTCTCCAAGTCAGAGCATGTGGTCTGATGCGTTGGTGTTGACCGAGGCTTGTTGTGCTGGCGTGGGAGACGGAGCCGGCCCGGGAACAGTCCGGTGCAAGGGCGCAGCGCAGGAGACGAAGCCGGCCCGGGAGTAGAGCCGGCGATCGGCGCAGCGGCCGGGGCTGCTGGCAGGCGAGTGACCCGGCGCACGCGGACAACAGCGGGAGGCGCAGGCGCACCGGAGCAGGCGGTTCACGGGTGAGGGACGCACGACAAGACCCGGCGCGGCGGAGACGGCCCACGACAATAGAGAAGCGGCGCGGTAGCAGGTCATGGCTGCAGAAGTTGCAGCGGCGGTTTAGAGCGGCAGAGCGGCAGAGCGGCTTGCAGTCGAGGTGATAAAGCCCGGCGGTTTAGCGCGGGGTGGTTCAGCAAACCGGCATCTCCCTCGCCGGCGACTCAGCGGGCTGCGACGGCAACTGATACTGAGCCATGAAAGCGCGCCAGAACCTTGGCCAGACCGGCGACTCGGCGGAGGCAGCGATGGCCGCTTGAAACGGAAGACGAAGCCCAGCAGCGGGGCAGGTTACTCGGCCGACTCAAGGCGCGGCGGTGGTGACTTGAAGCTCTGGTGGAGGCGAAGCCAGCGGGCGGCGGAGGCGGGTCGAAAACTGAATCAGCGGCGGCCTTAAAACGGGGCGGCTGACGGGTAGGAAGGCGAGGCGTCGGTGATTTGAAGCCGCGCGCGGAGCTAACCGTCTGGGCGAGCCAGCGGAGGTGGCTGCTCGAGCCCGGCCACAGCGGAGACGGCGAGACCCCGGGGCGGCTCGGAGGCACCGGCAACTTGAAGCCCTGGCCAAAGCAAAACCAGCAGCCGTATTCGTTTCCGAGTCGCGGCCGGTTTACCAGACCGGATCCTAGTCTTCTTTCACTTGGTAACTGAAAAACCTGAACCAATACTGGTGGACCAATTTACACGAATAGTAGCATAGTAGCATCGGTCTTAGCAGATCACTTTATGAAACCACCGCAGGGCTTGACTCGTGCCTACACACGCACGTGCTGATACAGATTGATCTGACGCGGCATATGGCATCTGTAATACAATTCCTGTTGGCCTCGGCGACCAGTAACTGTAGCAGCAAAGAATTAATCTTCTATTCAGATTCGGCGGATCATGTCGCATCAGCGATAGACAGAAGAACGCCAAACCCTAGATCCTCCTAATTTCTCTTATTTGATTGTGTAACTCACGGCTAGCAGGTTTGGACGGATCTGATCATCAAATAATGAACCCGCCGACTCTGTCCAAGTTTGCCCGTGTCGGGTCACCTTGCGCGATTATTCCTTGATTCTTCTTCATCTGGTCAGTCGCTCGCTTCTTGATCCCTAAAGAGCTCCCTCTAAAAACTCAACATCACCATGCGCAAGGCCCACGATGGGCGCCAACTATCGTGGAATTGTCACGGCAGATGTCCTTAGTGTCAGGACTTAGTCGCGAGGCCAACGCATCTATGTGGTAGCTTGAGCTATGTGGTAGCTTGAGAGGGGTTGAGCGGAATCGAGAGACGCAACACAAGACAAGGATTTAGACAGCTTCGGGCCCCGGGAAACATCATCCGGTAATAACCCTACATGCTGTTTGAGGCTAGGTCTCATTATCATCACGAGGGAGACGCCGTAAACCGGCTCTTTGTGTCTAGCCCTAGAAATTGTTTCTTGCTTGTAGCTTGTCCCTCTTTGGGGAGCCCTGCCCCTCCTTATATATGTTGAAGGGGCGGTTTACATGTGGAGTCCTATTAGTATTAGGACTAGTCTATCTCTAACACAAACCGGATACAAGTCCTGGTCTTAACTCCTTGTAAGGTAAATATTCCTCACGCCTTTCCTCTTAAACCGGCCCACCATAGTATGAACCGGCCTTCATGAACCGCCCGTTGGGCCACCAGGTCTTGCCGCCGTCTGTCCCGCCCGCCGGATTACCAATGAGTCGTGAACCGCCAGGTCCAAACGGGTCGCCTGGTGAATCGCCAAGTGCCAGCGGGGTCTCAAATAAACCGCCAAGTCCGGCCGGTTTACGCCGCGGGGTATATCCCCGACAGGGCCCATGAGGCAGGGGGCGCGCCCTAGAGGGGGCGTGCCCCCCACCCTCGTGACCGCCTCTTTTGTTCCTTGGAGAAGGGTCCAACTCTCCTGGATCACGTTCGGTGAGAAAATCACGTTCCCGAAGGTTTCATTCCGCTTGGACTCCGTTTGATATTCTGTTTCTTCGAAACACTAAAATAGGCTAAAAACAGCAATTCTAGGCTAGGCCTCCGTTTAATAGGTTAGTCCCAAAAATAATATAAAAGTGGAAAATAAAGCCCAATATAGTCCAAAACAGTAGATAATATAGCATGGAGCAATCAAAAATTATAGATACGTTGGAGACATATCAGGGGCGCGTGGGTCGTGGGGTGGGGCGCTGTGGGTAGCGGGGATGAGTGGAGTAGATCTTGCCATGTCATCGATCCATGTGATCAATCTGCGTCTTGTGTTTCTTCTTTGCCGTCTGCAAAAAAATGCACACGGGAAAGACCCTAGTTTGCCGTCTGCTAATATAAACACATACTGCAAAGATTCTTTGCCGTCTGCGAAAACAAAAACTGACAGCAAAGATTCTTTGCCATCTGTGATTTGTTTGCCAGACGGCAAAGTGTGCTCTTTGCCGTCTGTGTTTTTTTTTTCAGACGGCAAAGTATATTTTGTCGTCAGTTTTTCTTTGTCGTCTGCTGATGATGAAAAATCTTTCTTTGCCATCTTCCCTGACGAAAAGCTGACGGCAAAGACGCGCCCTGACGGCAAATTAGTCGTTTCCTGTAGTGTGGTATTCCTTTTCTTCGAAACTCTAAAACAAGGAAAAAAACAGGAACTGGCACTGGGCTCTAGGTTAATAGGTTAGAGGTTAATAGGTTAGTCCCAAAAGTCATATAAAATATCATATTAATGCATATAATAAAACATCCAAAACAGATAATATAATAGCATGGAACAATAAAAAAATATAAATACGTTGGAGACGTATCAACCACTGCGACCACAACCACCCCTGCTTCGCAAGGAGCAACAACTAGAACGGAGCACCACCGCACTAGATCCAGATAAGTCGCTCGAGCGAAATAGTTGAGCGAGAAGGCCCTCCAGCCGCAACACACCTCACGCCCTGGGGACGTCATGCCTGCTACGCCTGACGTGCCCCAACCGCTGGTCAGCGCCCCAGGCGCACAGCCGGAGACGCCGCGAGCACACATGTTGTCTGCTCATGCCGTCCACACCCCGGTCACGCCTCGAGGTTGGACCGAGGTCGCCGCCCCGGTGCCCCACCATCCACTCAGAACCAACACGAAGCTCCACGCGTTAGCCGCCATCCTTCGCCCGCTGCCGCCAGCTCCCCCTCGCGAGCGCCCAGGAACAGACGGGGAGAAGAGGCCTTGCTGCCAGCGGATCCGCGCGGGCTTCGCCCGTTAAAGCCCATCGGCGGCGACGACGAGGAGAGAGGGGTGGGGTAGGAGGTGTCGTGGTTCTAACTCTGACAGTGATGTAGGGGGGTATGTATGGAGAGGCTAGATCTTAGCTATGGAGGAGTTGTAAGCACACGAGGATTACGAGTTCAGGCCCTTCTCGGAGGAAGTAACAGCCCTACGTCTCGGTTCCCGGAGGCGGTCGACTGAATTATGTGGGTATGAATAACAGGGGTGCGAACCCTTGATACTGAGGAGGGGCTGGCTTATATAGAGTTTGCCAGGCCCCTCCAGCCCTCAGTAATGCAGGGTTTAAAGTACATTAAGACTGGGCTTTACTGGTAACGTCCCTAATAAAGTGCTATGATGACCATAAAAGCTACTTAATGACCGACCGTTTGCGTGCGGAGTGACTTTAGATCTCCTGGCAGTCGAGTGGTTGGCTTCGTGGTCGAGTGATAGCTCCATGGTTGAGTGTCTTGAATCCGTCGAGTGGGATACCTCCAAGTCGATTGAAAGGTGACTTCTTCTAGGGATGTCCTTGGGTAGGGCACTTAGGACAGGTCCATGCCCCTACCCTAGGTACATAGCTTCATCATTAGCCCCCAAATGGATCAAGGTTTGAGTGGGAAGGAGTTGGGGACCCTTCCGACTGGTTCTCTGTGCTATATGAGCGCCTTATTTCGGATCAATTGTCACGGATGACGTCATCAACTTCTTTCAGTCGCCTTGATCCATTCGAGGCCTCTTGTCGAGTGAATTTCTTTACTTGTGAAGTTTCGAGTAATGGTGCGAAAGGGATCTTCTGCTTGACAAGTTGTTCTGCAGCCCGCAGATTTTGCGGGATTTGAATTTCAGGAAGCGCGCGGGACGGGGGCGGCCGCAGTAATCGGATGGGATAAGACGGAAGCTCCTCGATCCCCGTGCCACCTTTTTCGCCACGTACCGCGCGCGTTCCTGTTGCGGGATTTGACAGGATTGCCCGGGCCTACTAGTCAGCCACTCGGAAGCGACCTCTTATAAGCTGCCGGCTCGGGACTCCCGAACAGTGCGCCTTCACTTTTCCTTCTCCCTTCACAAGATCCTCCGCCATCTCCGCTCTCACCTTAGTGCCGTAGGTCTGTTCGAGCTTCGCCGGCGATGATGGTGAAAGAGAAGACGTCGGCTCTGGAGCACGCGAAGAAGGCGGCGGTGCAGGGGAAGGGGAAGAAGTCCGCTCGGGGCGGATCTTCCTTGAGGACAGCTCTGTCCAAGGATTGGATCCAGGGCGACTAGATGCCGTCGGTGATTCGGCAGGATGATCTTGATGATCTGGTCGAGGGGTGATTTATTCCCCACGAATCTGCGCGTCTCCCGGGGAAAGAAGTCGAATCCCAGCCTCTCGATGGTGAGTGCGTCCTCCTCGCCACCCATATCGACCGCGGATTCTCTCTGCCTCCTCATCCTTTTTTCCGGAGTTTCTTGAACTTCTTCGGAGCGCAGCTCCATCACTTCACTCCCAATTCCATTGTGTATCTTGCTGCTTCCGTTTCCTTGTGTGAAAACTTCTTGGGTTGCTGCCCCCATTGGGGACTCTTCAAGCACATCTTTACTTGTCGCTCCCAGTCGGTCAAGAAGGCAAAGTCGAGTGACGAACGGACGCAGGTGATCCAGCTGTGTGGGGGCCTGGCGATCCAGATGAGGGGAAAAAGTTCTTTTCCGTCTATCACTTTTCCCGAGTCGGTCCGTGGTTGGTAGTCGACCTGGTTTTACTGTCAAGACCAGGCGACCCCAGGACAGTCGACTGGGCTTCCCCCTTTCTCTATGAACCGAGCACAAAAACTTGCCTCTCTGAAAGTGGCGCCGGAGGAAAAGGCGCAAGTCAAGGTGCTGGTTGGTCGAGTGGTTCAGCTTGTCCGCGAGGGTGTGACTGGCATGGACTTGCTGGAAGTCTTCCTTCGGAGGCGCATCCAACCGCTTCAGGCTCGTGACCACCCGATGTGGCTGTACTCGGGTCTCGAGGACACCACTCGGATTCACCCAGAGGAGGTCACTGACGAGATGCTGGAAGGGTGGCTGTCGAGCATTACAGGGAACAAAGACAACCCCCGAGGAGCCAGGAGGATTCCTCCACTCGACAACACATACGAAGTGGACAAGGTCTGACCTTGTGTTTCCGACTGAGATCTTCCTTTCCTTATTTGTTCCCTTTGAATCGGTCGATTGACTTTTGTCTTGTTTGCTGTCCTCCAGGCAACTACTGAGATGTACTCGACACCCAATGGAGCGCAGGAGCAGGCCGAGGAAGGAGAGGCGAGCGGAGGCGAAAGCGGAGACGAGCAAGGAGAGTGGGAATCTGACGGCGAAGGAGAGGGGGAGGACGACGACGACTCCAGCGAAGAGGAAGAGGAGGAAGTCGAACCCCCCCCCCCCCGCTCGAAAAGGTGATCCAAGCTTACACACGACCCTGCGCGGGAAAGTGGTAAGGCGACTGCCCCTGTTGGGCAGTCGTCGAAGCGCCCTCGGACCTCTTCTCCAGCGCCGACTGAAAAAGCTCCCAAGCACCCACGCGCGACGCCGTCCAAGCCGCCCAAGGCTCTGCCCAAGATGAAGATGACTGTCCCCACCATTTCTGGGTAATAGTAGGATTTGCTTTCCTTTGTTGAACGTGACAGACTCTTGGTCGACTCATTGAGCGAGCTGACTGACTTTCGAAATTTGCAGTGCTGCTACCTCGGAGATCTCCGCCAAGGACGATGATCAAGAGATGGAAGATGCTGTTACCTCCAACCCTGGTATGATAACTGATACTCTGCCTTGAGTCGACTGACGATTTCTTATAACTCTGGTCGATTGAATTTTTCTTGTAGCTCCTCCTCATGTCATTGACCTCCCTGATGACGACGACGAAGTGCCGCTGAGGGCGAGAAGGAACAGGAGGGCGTCGGCTGGCAAAACCCCACAAACTACTCCGGCGTCTGAGGCCGTAGCTCGGGATGGTGGTGATACCACTCGGCCTTCTGTAACTTTCGCCGTTCCTCTGACGAGCGTGCGGCCTTCGACGTCGACTGCAAATCTGCCTTTACTTTTTGCCACACACCACGTCCCTGAGGACCAAGTGGGTGCCGCTAAAGAGGCTATACGCCAGGCGGGAATCATGATGGAGCAAGTGACGGTGGTTCGGGAAGCCAGCCAAGCAGCTTATGACGCGAGTTCAGCTCTTCACAGTAACGTCCAGGTCAGTCGATTCACCGCTTGTTCTGTTAGGATATGCTGTTTGAAGAATCTCTTTTCCGAAGATCTTTATATCTGTACACCCACTGGGTGTGTCCGTCAATTTTTGTAGAGTGGGGGCACGCTAAGTGCACCCACTGGGTGTAGTCCCCGATACTAAGGTGGACTGCTAGCAGTCGACTGTAGTCTTTATATTGTGTTGCTGTAGTTGTACTTCTTCACTCGGTCTGGTCAGGCCATGTCGAATGGAACTGTATCCGGTCGACTGCGGGCAGTCGATTTTTTTTTCAAACCAGTGGGGGCACGCTGAGTGCACCCACTGGGTGTAGTCCCCGAGACTACTGCCGAATGTTTTTGATTCGGCTGTAGTCTTAGAAACGCCATCATTGTCTCTTGGTTACTCGGAAGCAACTTATCTTGGACATCTGTCGACTGATTTTTTGCAGAAATCCTGTGAACTTGTGGCTCGCTATACTGAGTTGGAGAATAAACAGATCCAGCTCAACCTTGACTTGAAGCTTGCTCAAGAGAATTTGCAGAAGGCGCGAGAAGAAGCAAAAGGTATGGCTGGTGAGGTTTTCCATTCTTGATGAGTGACTTTTCTTTCTTGTCCATTTTTGATGTTGATCTCACTCGACGTTCCGTAGATAAACTGGAGGAAGCTCTAAAGAAGAAGGATCAAGATCTTGATAAAGCGCAGAAGGAGGCTTTGAACAAAACAAAGCTTGCTGAAGAAAAACTAGCTTCAGTTGGTACTCTTGAAAAGGAGAACTCCAGACTGAAAACCGCTCTCGACGCAGCTAACACTACACCACAACACTGGATTGGGGGTAATTAACTGCCGGGAGAAATCATAGCATAAGGGCAAATCATCTGCCGGGAATCACTGTACTGCCGGTAGAAATACTTAAAGGCAGACGAACTGCCGGGAGAAGTTGAGCAACGAGGACAGATGGACTGCCAGCGATTGCACACGCTTCTTAGGTCACCCTATCTGCCGGGAGAAGCAACCCACGGCCCATCATCTGCCGCGACTGACTACTGTTTGGCGGGAGACATTGGGCCTCAATGTGCGCGCACAGAAATTTCGCACCCAAAAGAAATATAAGCGCCGAGCCCAAGCCCAACTGGTTTTCCCCAAATCCCTCCTCCAGATCCACCCAGACCCGCCGCCGCCGCCCCCGCTCTCGCCCCCAACCACCCCACCGTCGTCCCTTCCAAACCCTAATCCTTGCCGGCCCGTTCCCTCCATCCATGTTTGCCGCCGCCCCTACCTCTGTTCCTCCACTCACCTGCGCCCGACCTAGTCATCTCCAGATCTGGCCGCACACTGGTCATCGGTGCTGCCGGATCTGGCCGCTCCGGGCCTCATCAACGCCGCCCCGGTTGTTCACCTCTCCACCGCCTCTCCCCTCATCGTCATCCCATCCGCCTCGCCCAGATCCGTGAGAGGGTAAGACTGGGAGAGTAGCTGTCTGTCTCCTGACGAGCTCGTCCCCAAACGGCCTCTCCATGGACTCCCTCCACCACACTCCCAACGCCACTGCATTCAGAACGCGGTCCAGACTCCTGAACTTTTGCATGAAGCACCAGATCATAGACCGTGGCATCGAGTAAAAGTAGATCGACCGCGAGCTGCATCGACATCGAGGGTTCCTCTTCTTCACGGGGCCTGCACCTTCTGGGGGTGTAGGCGTGCAGCACCAGCTGCCGTGGAGGACGGATGGCGTAGTGCTGGTAGGGCTGCTCCACTCCTGCTGCACCACAACATCCTCTACATTCGCCACCAGTCTCACCACAACGCCTCTATCATCACCTGTATGTATGGATTAAGATGCTATCCCCTCTTTTTTTTTCCTTGTATGTCTGTTCAGAGTACAACAAGGTCACACTCACAGTCAGAACGCACCAACTAAGCCTTTTGCAAAAAACTTTTATTCCTTTAATTAACCAATATACACAGCAGTACACATGGTTTAAGTCTTGAGCATTAGTTCAGTTATTCATACATTCTGTGTAGGTTTGTTGCTCCAACTTGTCATATGCTTGAGAAGCCATATAGTTTACTTTGTCCTTATCAGCTATAATAGCAAAAGTATATGGTCCTATTTCAGGCCTAAGAGCCGGTTCCTATTTCAGCTCTAAGAGTCGTTTTAAAAAACAAAACAAGAAAAGACTCAACTATACAAGGTCAGATGGAAGATTCTTAGAGTACAGGTCATGTTTCGTTAAAAAAAACAAGGGCATGTTACTGATGTTCGTTTTCAGTTCTGATCCATCTGTCAAAGATAAATATTGTGAGCGAGATCACCGCCCAAATATGAGCAGTTAGGAATCTGTGAAATTTTGCAAAGTTCTTCTGCTAACAAAATCTTGAGAATTGGCAGTTTTCATCAGTTGTTTCGATTAGCTTTTCTTATTCGATTGTTGCTGCCTTTCTGATATGTAATCTTGCACCTCACCGGCTTTTTTCTGATACAAAATTGCATGCATTTATATGCGTCCTCGAGAAAAAATATATCAAATATTGTTATATCAGTACGTCACCGGAGAAAACATAAGGTGCAGTCGAAAATTAAAACAAATATCTTGCACTTTTATTGGTGTTCTATTCTCGAAGACTAAAAGTATAAATACCAACTACACTTTACTCGTTCTGTTTCAAGGTGAAATGTTGCTACATCATGCTAGTGTTTTTGTATTGGCTAACCAAGTAATTATATATCATTACAGAAGCTGGCATCTTCATTTCAAAAATTGATAAAAGTGGAAAAAGGGATGCCAGAAGATACAAGCATGTAAGCTTATGTTCTTCTGATTGTATTTTCCAATGAATATTATTGTTGATTGCTTAAAAGTCTTCGCTTCTAATGCAGCTTTTTTCGATAAAGGGCTTTTCATTGAATTGAAATATCGAGTTGATACAACCGCATCAAAGATCACCCGGCCTCTGCATAGCTAGATGCACACAGCCAAAGTTACAAAGTACTAGAAGCCAAAATAAAAAGGCAAAAAACGCCAGCAGTAGCGAAAAAAGATAAAAGAGGCCTAAGGTGATGCCGGTCCAATCCGAAGGTCACACCGCCATCCATGGGGGTAAAAAATGTCCCTGGCCGAGCACTCCAACCGGGTAGAAGCCATCATAAAAAAGTCTCTGTCCTCCGGCCTCTGCAGGATAGACCACATACGGAGCCATTGCGAGCATATATGAATTACCTGCATAGGAGATGAAACACTTTTATGATTAAAAACAATATCATTCCTGGTGAGCCACAACGCCCAACATAAGGCAGCTGCCCCCGCAAGAATGTGCTTAGACAATTGTTTATCTATTCCCCTAAACCAATTGCCGAACATATTCCGTACGCTGCGTGGAGGATATAGATTCGAAGCAATTTGGACTATTGCCCATACCGATCTTCTAAGTCCATGGAAAAAGCAGCACTGCGACCAGAAGCAAGCTGAGGTAATAAGCCTTGGACTCAGTTACCTCTTTATAGTTGTTCAGATCTGAGGCCGTTTTACCCCTTGTAAAGTAGTAATTTTCGTAATCGGATTCTCCAAGGCATTAGTTGCACCTTTCTTGTACATGTGTATCCTGTATATTAGCAAAAACTATGAAATAGCATAATGCCAGGTTGGAATTCACGATTACAGTTAAAATGGTCTTTATCTTCCCGATAGCTCCAAATGATCATGACTTTATTCCAGAAGCTTAGTTTGGTTAGGTACTGTTAGCTCATTTTGATTCAGAACTTAAGTGTAGCAAGACTACAAAGTGAAAGTAGGATGCTGCTTTTGCTTGGTAGAAACATGACTTGTCCTCATGGTACATTATACATCTCATTTTAGTTCTAGTGCATTTGTCTGACTTATTCCAATGCAACAACAAAAAAAGAGTGGCAAGATATGGAAAATGCCCTATGGTGGCCGTGCACCTCGGTGCACTTAATCCTGGCCGCTCAAACATTCTGAGAATGTGTGCCCTCCCTGTATTTGCTGTGGCTGTTCCCTGTATTGATTCATCAGCCTGTGTATGGAGGGCCGGCCAGCTAGGCGCAAGGGGCAGAATCTAGCCTCGCATGCACCTGTGTCTGGGTCCAGTTGATTATATACATCATATAGATTTTGACTACGCCTGTGTACATATGACGTCTTTTTTTTCTGCTGGACTAGCTGTTCCTTCTCAGTCCATGCATACCTTCCCCACATCAAATGTGTCCCACTAATTTCGTTTGCTAATCTCCCTTCTAAATAAACAGAGAGATCTTCCAGATACTAGCTAACTTGTAGACAGACTAATTTTTTCAAAGTCAGTGAACTATAGCTTGCAAATTAATAATAAAATATACGTACAAATGTTGTAGTCAGTACAAAATACTCTGTCTTGCAAAACGATCTTATATTATAGGACGGAGGGAGTAGCTAATTGACTGCTGTTACAAGGTAGAGGCAAAATAAAATTTAATTAACCATCCTTCTTAGTACGCTGCGCCCAACAAAGCACTAGAATTAGTGTCAAAGTTATATAAAAAAATCGTCTAAGTTAACATAATCTTTACTGGTCACACCTTATGCATGAGGGCTATTATGTGACAGGTTGACAATGGCCTCAGGATTAGCAATACGCTCCTGAAACTATACCTTATGCATGATTCATAAGTAACATTAACTGGCATTAGCCAAGACATTTGGATGATTCTTTGCTCAGTTAACTTCTCTTGGCTACTTCATTCTTTTGCAATTTCACTGTTCTTGATGTAATGAGATTGGTATTGTATATGAGCCAAATGTGAAATTTGTTTTGTGATAAGCAGAATTGATATATTTATTTTTACTTTTCTCAGTTACTTTGAAATCTACATTCGTAGTACTACTTGATCCATTTCTTTCCATGACTATATCATGTATAATATCTTATAAGATTCATGTATAGTATCTTCTGTCTACAAGCTTATGTATTGTAGTGTCTTATGTATAATGTTGCAGGTTTCTTAAACATACACAAGTTGATAGAGGTTTGGAAGATCTACAAGTTGCTGGAGATTTGGAAGATCTAACAAGTTGGAGTTATAATATATATACTCCATCCGACCCATAAGATCATTTTGCAAAACGATCTTATATTATGGGATGGGGGAGTATGTAATATGTCTTGTTTATTGAGCCTGGGGACGTTGGCAAGTTCACTTCGCTCATTTTGATGTTCGTTTTGACACATCAGCCAATGTATGCTCATTTTGGTTGTTTGGCACAGTATCTTTTTCTAAACATATGTACTTTGCCTTGTGGCACAACATCTGGTCGATTCATGCATGTATATGTATTTAATCGTTTAATGTTATATAATGAGGCCTTGCATGTAACATTGATTGAAGTGTATGTATAAGCTGTTTGATCTATCCTGATTGGCTCAACATAATGATTGAATATTAAATTAGGGATATAATGCACTGCTTGTGGAACAACACGTGCTGGCATATTACCTGCCGGGTAAATGTCTTTGTACAGGCAGCCAAACTGCCGGTAGATGTAGTTCCTACTCCATAACTAATCTGCCAAGAGAAAGTAAACTGCCGGCAAATAAACTTGTCAGGGCAAGGAAACTGCCGGGAATAGTTTATCTGCCGGGAGAACTAATCCCGGGCAGCCGTTCTTGTGGCAGTTCAATCTGCCGGGAGAAACTCTGTCCCGACAGTTTTTCTGCCCTCTTAAGTGCATTTTCCCGGCAGATTACATGCCATTGCATCCATGTTGTGGTGTAGTGTAATCAAGAAGTCAGCCGTCTGAAGAACGACAAGATAGCTCTGAATGACAAGGCAAGTGAACTGGCGGGGAAGAGGAACGATCTGGAGGCTTATCTCGGTGGACTCGCCAAGAAGTTGTTCGTCATGCTCGAGGGTAATTACTCTGGCCCGACTGTTTTGCAGTTACCGAACTCGTGCAGAGCCGTTGTCTTATTCTTGAATCGTGTTTACAGAATTTTGCCGGAACTTCGAAGAGGAGACCAGTCGAGTGGAGACAGGCTTGGACCCCATCAATTCTCCAGTGAAGGACGAGGCTGCTATGAACGTGCTCCGACTGGAATCTCGTGTTGCCGGCATTGTTGACTATCTTGCTCGGTTGAAGGTTGCGATGTCGCGGATCGACACGTCGCTCTGGCCTAGGACGACGCTTCAGAATGACCTCGAGTCCCTGATGACTCGACTGAATGAAGTCCCAGGTCGAGTGGCGGAATGGAAGAAATCTTCTGCTAGATGTGGCGCTGACGTCGCTCTGTCTCTGGTTCGCATCCACTGCAAGGAGGCGCGAGAGGAAAAGTTGGCCGCCATCCAAGTTGCCAATACCAGGAAGCACAGCTTTCAAGACTTCATGGAGACTTTCATTGCTGCTGCCACTCGCATTGCAGACGGGATCGACTTGGACGAGTTCGTCGCCCCTTCCAGTCCTCCGCTTGAGGAATACAAACTTTTTATGCTTCACCTTAAATTTGCCTCGGAATGCCGAGTGGATTTTGTAACCGTTAAACTCTGTCGAGCTGGAAGCTCGAGTACTTTGATCCGCGGTCCAGGACCTTTGGATCTTATCCGAACTTGATTTATTGTTGAATATCTTCATGGATTATCTGTCGAGTGGAACTTGTTCTTCACTCGAAATAACTTCGTATTTGTGGTGCAGCTCCGAAGGAGAAGGTAGCAGTCGACTCGCACCTCATCGTCCTTGCGGGTTGGGATGTGTTCCGTACTTAGGCGAGTACTGGACTACAGCTAAGCCCCCCGAGTGAGAGGTTTGCTCTCCACTCGGTAGGATTTTCAAACTTAGGCGAGCACTGGGCTGCAGCTAAGCCCCCGAGTGGGAGATTTGCTCTCCACTCGGTAGGATTTTTTTTCAAACTTAGGCGAGCACTGGGCTACAGCTAAGCCTCCGAGTGGGAGGTTTGCTCTCCACTCGGTAGGATTTTTAAACACTTAGGCGAGCACTGGGCTACAGCTAAGCCCCCGAGTGGGAGGTTTGCTCTCCACTCGGTAGGATTTTCAAACTTAGGCGAGCACTGGGCTGCAGCTAAGCCTCCGAGTGGAAGGTTTGCTCTCCACTCGGTAGGATTTTTTTCAAACTTAGGCGAGCACTGGACTGCAGCTAAGCCCCCGAGTGGGAGGTTTGCTCACCACTCGGTAGGATTTTCAAACTTAGGCGAGCACTGGGCTGCAGCTAAGCCTCCGAGTGGGAGGTTTGCTCTCCACTCGGTAGGATTTTTTTCAAACTTAGGCGAGCACTGGACTGCAGCTAAGCCCCCGAGTGGGAGGTTTGCTCACCACTCGGTAGGATTTTTAAACGCTTAGGCGAGCACTGGGCTGCAGCTAAGCCCCCGAGTGGGAGGTTTGCTCTCCACTCGGTAGGATTTTTTTCAAACATAGGCGAGCACTGGGCTGCAGCTAAGCCTCCGAGTGGGAGGTTTGCTCTCCACTCGGTAGGATTTTTAAACACTTAGGCGAGCACTGGGCTGCAGCTAAGCCCCCGAGTGGGAGGTTTGCTCACCACTCGGTAGGATTTTCAAACTTAGGCGAGAACTGGGCTGCAGCTAAGCCTCCGAGTGGGAGGTTTGCTCTCCACTCGGTAGGATTTTCTTTTCAAACTTAGGCGAGCACTGGACTGCAGCTAAGCCCCCGCGTGGGAGGTTTGCTCACCACTCGGTAGGATTTTTAAACACTTAGGCGAGCACTGGGCTGCAGCTAAGCCCCCGAGTGGGAGGTTTGCTCTCCACTCGGTAGGATTTTTTTCAAACTTAGGCGAGCACTGGGCTGCAGCTAAGCCCCCGAGTGGGAGGTTTGCTCTCCACTCGGTAGGACTTTTTTCAAACTTAGGTGAGCACTGGACTGCAGCTAAGCCCCCGAGTGGGAGGTTTGCTCACCACTCGGTAGGATTTTTAAACACTTAGGCGAGCACTGGGCTGCAACTAAGCCCCCGAGTGGGAGTCTAGCTCACCACTCGGTAGGATTTTTTAAACACTTAGGCGAGCATAGGGCTGCGGCTAAGCCCCCGAGTGGGAGTCTGGCTCACCACTCGGTAGGATTTTTTTACAGACTTAGGCGAAACGGATTCGCAGCTAAGTCACCCACTGGGGGATTTCATACGCAAGCAAAAAGCGACAGCAATTATAGGAAAAATTGGAACACTCTTGTCTTTGATAAATAAACTACAGAAGTTTTTCTTATTACATCTCATCCGAGTGAGAATTCAAGTGTAAAAGGGGCGGAGCAGTTCCGCATTCCAAGCTCGTGGCTCATCGATCTGGCGATCAACATTGTAAAGGTGATACGCTCCATTGTGGAGGACTCTGGTGATGATGAAGGGGCCTTCCCAAGTAGGAGCGAGCTTGTGTGGTTTCTGTTGATCCACTCGGAGGACCAAATCTCCTTCTTGGAAGGCTCGACTCTTCACATTTCTGGCATGGAATCGACGCAAGTCTTGCTGATAAATGGTCGATCTAATCATAGCCATTTCCCTTTCTTCTTCTAGGAGGTCGACTGCGTCTTGCCGGGCTTGTTCTGCTTCATCTTCGGTATAAAGCTCGACCTGGGGTGCATTGTGAAGTAGATCGCTCGGCAGGACTGCTTCGGCTCCGTAAACCAGAAAGAATGGAGTTCTCCCGGTCGACCGGTTCGGGGTGGTCCTCAATCCCCACAGAACTGACGGAAGCTCGTCGACCCAAGCGCCTGCCGCGTGCTTGAGATCACGCATTAGCCGAGGCTTTAGTCCTTTGAGAATCAGACCATTTGCCCTTTCAGCTTGTCCATTCGACTGGGGATGGGCGACCGATGCGTAGTCGACTCGCGTGCCTTGCGAGGCGCAAAAGGCTCTTAACTTATCTGAATCAAAGTTTGACCCATTGTCAGTGATGATACTGTGCGGGACTCCATATCTGAATGTTAACTCTCTGATGAAACTGATAGCAGTGCAAGCATCAAGATTCTTGATAGGCTTAGCTTCAATCCATTTGGTAAACTTGTCGACTGCCACAAGCACATGTGTGAAACCGCTCCTGCCCGTCCTCAACGGACCAACCATGTCCAGTCCCCAAACAGCGAAGGGCCAGATGAGTGGAATGGTCTTCAGGGCTGATGCTGGTTTGTGTGACATGTTGGAGTAGAACTGGCAGCCTTCACACTTGTCGACTATCTCTTTCGCCATTTCATTTGCTCTTGGCCAGTAAAAACCCGCTCGGTATGCTTTAGCCACAATGGTCCGAGAGGACGCATGGTGACCATAGGTCCCCGAGTGGATATCATCAAGGATTATCTGACCCTCTTCTGGTGTTATACACT
Source organism: Triticum urartu (assembly GCF_003073215.2). Lineage (NCBI taxonomy): Eukaryota > Viridiplantae > Streptophyta > Magnoliopsida > Poales > Poaceae > Triticum > Triticum urartu. Next base: position 10,677,916 of record NC_053023.1, read on the forward strand.
TCTGACCGACTCCCGTCGCGCTTTCTCTATACAACTGTCCCTTTATGACTGTAAAGGCCTTGGATCGACGGACGATCTGTCGAGCCTCATCCTCATCCTCCGGGAGTTCTTTTCTCAGGATATACGCGATGTACGGTATCGTCCAATCGGGGGTGATTGCCAAGACTTCCATGATTAGGTCGACCACCGCTGGAATTTCGACTTCAGTCGGATCCGTGGCACTCTTTGGCTGCGGGGCCTCATCTGTAAAAGGATCTTCTTAGACTGATGGCGAGTGGATGTGTTCCAAAAACACATTGCTGGGGATGGCTTCTCTCTTGGAGCCTATCTTTGCCAAATCATCAGCCGCTTGATTTTTCAGTTGGGGGATGTGATGAAGTTCTAACCCCTCGAATTTCTTCTCTAACTTTCTCACTGCATTGCAATAACCAGTCATAGCTGGACTTCTGACGTCCCACTCCTTCATCACCTGATTCACCACCAAATCTGAGTCGCCATAGACCATGAGGCGACAGATGCCGAGTGAAATGTCCATGCGCAACCCATACAAAAGTGCTTCATATTCTTCTTCGTTATTGGAGGAATCGAAATGAATCTGGAGAACATATCTGAGTTTATCTCCTCGGGGGGAAACCAATACTACCCCAGCACCGGAACCATTCAGCATCTTAGATCCATCGAAGAACATAGTCCAATGCTCCGAGTGAACTTGAGTCGGAAGTTGCTGTTCGATCCACTCGGCGACGAAATCTGCAATTGCTTGGGACTTGATAGCTTTCTTTGCCTCAAACTTGATATCCAAGGGAAGAAGTTCAATCGCCCATTTGGCCACTCGACTAGTTGCATCTCTGTTGTGCAAAATCTCCGATAGTGGAGCGTCGCTGACGACTGTAATTACAAGCTTCTGGTAATGAGGATATCTTTGCTTTGAAGGAGTCAAAACTTCAGAAACATAATATACTGGGCGCTGAACTTTGAAGGCCTTTACTTCTTCCTCCCACTCGACCGTAAGTACTGTACTGACAACTTGTCCTGTAGCTGCAATGTAAAGCAGCAAAGGCTCCTTGCTGATTGGGGCAGCAAGCACCGGCTAGGTGGAGAACAGAGCTTTGAGCTCTGCAAACGCTACATCAGCTTCTGGAGTCCACTCGAACTTGTCGGACTTCTTCATCAGTCGGTAGAGAGGCAATGCCTTTTCACCGAGGCGAGACATGAATCGACTTAAAGCGGCCAAGCATCCTGTAAGCTTCTGGACGTCATGCACACGCACAGGACGTTTCATCTGGAGAATAGTACCAATTTTTTCAAGATTGGCGTCGATTCCCCGTTCGGAAACGAGAAAACTGAGTAACTTCCCACCCGGAACTCCGAATGTGCACTTTGATGGATTGAGCTTGATATCATACCTCCTAAGGTTGGCAAAGGTTTCAGCAAGGTCAGTCAGCAGGTCGGAACCCTTCCGTGACTTAACCACAATGTCATCCATGTATGCCTCCACGTTCCGACTGATCTGAGTGAGCAAACACTTTTGAATCATCCTCATGAACATGGCTCCGGCATTCTTCAGGCCGAAGGGCATGGTGACATAACAGAAGCACCCGAATGGAGTGATGAAAGCTATTTTGATCTCGTCGGGTCCATACAGACAGATCTGATGGTACCCGGAGTAGGCATCTAGAAAAGACAATCGCTCACACCCCGTGGTCGAGTCGACTATTTGGTCGATGCGAGGGAGAGGAAAATGATCTTTTGGGTAGGCCCGATTGATATGCTTAAAGTTAATGCACATGCAAAGTGACTTGTCCTTCTTGGGGACCATGACAACATTGGCGAGCCACTCGGAGTGGTAAATTTCTCGGATGAACTCTGCTGCTAAGAGCCGAGCCACCTCCTCGCCAATGGCTTTCCTCTTCTGAACGGCGGACCGTCGAAGATGTTCTTTCACAGGCTTAAATTTTGGGTCGAATCGTAGACGGTGCTCAGCCAGCCCCCTGGGAACTCCAGGCATGTCAGAAGGTTTCCATGCGAAGATGTCCCAGTTCTCACGGAGGAACTGGATGAGCGCTTCTTCCTATTTGGAGTCGAGCGTTGTTGAGATGTGAGTCGGAGCAGCATTTGGGTCGGTCGGGTGAATGTGAACTGGCTTCGTTTCACCAACAACTGAAAAGCTGACTCTGAAGCAGGCTTCTTGGCTCGTAGCAACTCACTCGGATCTGCAGTCTTCTGATATTCTTGCAAATCGACCACTGCCATCTGGGCATCAGCAATTTTTGAGCCTTTTTGAAAACACTCTTCTGCCTTCTTCCGATTGCCTGCAACAGTGATCACTCCTTTGGGACCAGGCATCTTCAATTTGAGATACACATAACATGGTCGAGCCATGAAGCGTGCATAAGCTGGTCTGCCCAAGATTGCGTGATAAGCACTTTGGAAATCCACAACCTCGAATGTCAACTTTTCCTTGCGGTAATTCTTGGAATCACCGAAAACCACATCAAGAGCAATTTGGCCGAGTGACTCGGCTTTCTTCCCAGGAATGACTCCATGGAAGCTCATGTTGCCGGTACTGAGCCTGGACATCGGAATGCCCATCCCTTTCAATGTTTCTGCATACAGTATGTTCAAACCACTGCCACCATCCATCAGGACTTTAGTCAGTCGAGTGCCTTCGACAACTGGGTCGACCACCAAAGCTTGCCTCCCAGGGGTGGCAATGTGCGTAGGATGATCAGACTGGTCGAATGTGATGGCAGTCTGAGACCACTTAAGATAACTGGGTGTTGCCGGAGCAACCATATTCACCTCGCGGTTAATGACTTTCAGTTGACTTTTGCTTTCAACATCAGCAAAAATCATCAAGGTGGAATTGACCTGGGGGTATCCATCGTCACTATCTTCCTTGTCCTCAACTTTGTCCGACTCCTTTTCCTTATCTTTGGACTGTTTACCCTGAAACTGCTGGATCAGGAGCCGACACTGTCGAGTGGTATGCTTTGGGTAAATGAGTTTACCCTCTTCATCTTTCTTGGTGTGGATGTGACACGGCAGATCCAAAACATCATTTTCATCTTGGTCCTTAACTTTTTTGGGGTTCCAAGGCCCCTTGGGTTTTCCCTTAAATTTCCCCTGGGTTACGGCCAGGGCCTCCCCAGGAGCGGCTGGCTCGGCCTTCCGCTTTTGCTTCCGACTGGAATTTCCTCCGGTTTCCTGGGTGACTGCCTTGTGCTTGCCACTCCGGAGTCGATCCTCATCTTCACCATTAGCGTATTTGGTGGCGATCTCCATCATCCGATTGAGAGACATCTCTCCGGTTCGACCGAACTTCAGAATCAATTCTCTGTACTTAACGCCTTCTTTAAAGGCACAAACTGCTTGATGATCTGGCACATTTTCAACTGTGTGATGCAAAGTGATCCATCTCTGGATGTAATCCCTCAGAGTTTCATTCGGCTTCTGCACGCAAGACCGCAATTCTGTAAGACCTGCAGGTCGCTTGCATGTTCCTTCAAAGGTTGTGACAAACACTCGGGAGAGGTCCTCCCAAGTGTAGATGCTGCTGGGTGCTAACTGATTTAGCCACGCTCTGGCTGAGCCCTCTAACATGAGAGGCAAATGCTTCATAGCAACCTCATCATTGCCACCGCCAATCTGGACAGCCACTCGGTAATCTTCGAGCCAAGTGTCAGGCTTAGACTCACCGGTGAACTTACTAACTCCAGTCGCCAACTTGAAGTTGGGAGGAATCACAGCGGCTCTGATGGCTCGACTAAAACACTCTGGCCCTGAAACGTGTACTCTGCTACTGGTAGGCGCATCTCTGTCGTGGCCTTCTCGATTTGCTCTGTTCCTGTCAACCAAACCTTGAACGAGAATGGATCTCGCATCAAAGCCTGGTTCTCTGGGGTCAACTGGAATTCTCCGCCCAACACTATGAGGGCGCCTGTCATCCTGCTGTCGAGGCGCATATGATCCACTCCTCGGGGGAGGGGTTGGCACTCGACGTCGATCATCATGATCGAATCGGTGATCATACTGTCGAGGCGCATATGATTCCTTCTGTACTGATCATGCCGGTCTCCACGTCCCTCATGCCGCGGGGGCGATCTTGGGCTGTGAGCCGACTGGACTGTATCTGCTGCCACTGATCGACTATGGATCCTGTTCCACGACTGAGAAACAACGGAATTCTGGTTTCCCGCTGCCCGGAGCAACGCTCTGATTTGCAACAAGCCCCTGCCAGCCTCTGACTGGGAGGGCTGAATCGATTCTGCTATACGGGCCGCAGCCGCCAAATTCTGAACCGGAGTTCGATATACCTGCGTAGGCGGAAAGAGCTGACGCCGACTGGATTCGGGAGCCCGTTGACGCGCCCGCTCATCGAGTACTCGCTGGAGATTCTCCAGTCGAGTGCGCTCGGCCAAGTTAGCCAAGCGCGCGTCCTCCAAGGCCCGGGCCTCAGGGGTTTCTCCAACGATAGGAGTGTGAAGTGCATCCATGTTCCGGCGGCGAAGTTCTTCTCGCTACAGTGACGTGAGAGGCTCGGGGAGATATTCTTCGTGGAGACGCGACGGGTCGCCCCCACCTGCCCCTCCGTCAGTGCGAGGGAAACCAGGAGGACTGGGCAGCCCATCGATCACCAAAACCTCTGCCGCTGGGTCACTTCTGTCGCATTCGGATGCGGTCTCTGCGGAGCCAGTCGAACAGGCCGTAGAGGGATTCGTCGGGCTCGATTGCCGCGATTTGTGGGGTGGCCGACTGGCGAGCCACCGCATGCCTCACCCACCTCTGAAGTCTCGATCGACCGGAGCGCTTGCGCCGGCGAGAGACGAGGCGGGGGGATGACACGGGAGCCGACCGATACTGGGTCGACGGCTGCCGCAGGAGGACGCCACGGACACATGCGCGAAAGTGTGTCGCCCCGCGGACGGGGAGCGCGTCGATGTCGAGTGGAGCCTCCTGAAGCCAAGTGGAGTCATCGGCGATGAACGTGAGCGCGCCGAGACGGATCTCGCGGCCCTCCACCAAAGCTCCGCCCGAAACCATGATCAAAGAGATCGAAAAAATCGCAACTTCTCCAACTAGGCGCTAAGACTCCTAGCCCCACGGTGGGCGCCAACTGTCGTGGTTCTAACTCTGACAGTGATGTAGGGGGGTATGTATGGAGAGGCTAGATCTTAGCTATGGAGGAGTTGTAAGCACACGAGGATTACGAGTTCAGGCCCTTCTCGGAGGAAGTAACAGCCCTACGTCTCGGTGCCCGGAGGCGGTCGACTGAATTATGTGGGTATGAATAATAGGGGTGCGAACCCTTGATACTAAGGAGGGGGTGGCTTATATAGAGTTCGCCAGGCCCCTTCGGCCCTCAGTAATGCAGGGTTTAAAGTACATTAAGACTGGGCGTTACTGGTAACGTCCCTAATAAAGTGCTATGATGACCATAAAAACTACTTAATGACCGACCGTTTGCGTGCGGAGTGACTTTAGATCTCCTGGCAGTCGAGTGGTTGGCTTCGTGGTCGAGTGATAGCTCCATGGTCGAGTGTCTTGAATCCGTCGAGTGGGATACCTCCAAGTCGATTGAAAGGTGACTTCTTCTAGGGATGTCCTTGGGTAGGGCACTTAGGACAGGTCCATGCCCCTACCCTAGGTACATAGCTTCATCAGGAGGGGCGTGGTGGATGGGGCAGAGCCACTGCCCATGTCGCCCCAGGGAGGGAGCGACGTGAGGGAAATATTTTTCTTGCTATTTTCATGTGAAATGTAGTACAAAAAATTCCATAGACAAAATTCCTATGAGATCCAATCATATAAGTCAAAGGTCTAATGTAGAAAAAATTCCTAAGGATTGCAGTCCTCGAAAAATCCTATACAGATCCTTTCAAGAAGCCCTAAAGAGGTGTTCAACTTACCACTTACTAAATAACCGTCTAAGGGCATCTCCAAAGCGGACCCGTAAACCTCCTGCAACCGTCCGGACCACGCTGTCTGGACCGCGGAAGCCATCCAGTGCCAACTTGTATCGGTCCGCGGAGCGGTCCGGACACGATTTCTCCTGCAAATCCGAGACAAAAGTGGGGAAGGTTTGCGGGAGTCCGGACCGGTCCCAAGCCCGCTTCTGACCGCCCTAGCCCATAAAAAACCTCCCCCCTTCTGCGCGTGTTCCCGCCCGGCGCCAGCTGCCCGCATTTATGTCGCTGTAGAGCGTGACGCTCCGCATTGAAGATGGCTCTGAGTGGACGTGACCTCTCATTGCCTCCACCATTGAAGCGGCGCGTGGGCCAAGGGTTTCACCTGGTGCGCGCCCGGCTGAACACGCCTCCTCGCCGCATTCATATGGCTCCATTAACCCGGCATGGAAGCTGAGAAACCTACTCCGACCACACATCCGTTCAGGAGCGGGCTGACATTAAACACAATATCGGCGGAGCTCCTCCCGTTCGCCCTCTATTTAAACAATGGCAGACGCCGGGCAAGAACCACACCCCTCCGCCGCTCCCCCAATCTTCTCATTGACCACTCTTCTGATGGCGTCCGAAGAGCAGTTCTCCGGCATACAAGCCGGCTGGGTGGCCACCGAGCCCACCGGATACGAGCGAGGCAACTCGCTACTCCACCTCCCGTGCCTCACCCGACGGAGCAAGTTGTCACCCGAAGCCGCCACGTGGTTCAGCAACTCGTCGCTGCAGACCCACTAAATGAGGAGTGGCGAGTTACTCCACGGCGGCACGGCGGGGAGCACGGCGGCACGAGCGTCATCGCTGCCGTCGACGACCGCGCCTCCCATGCCTGCGGACGTGCCTCCCGTGCGTGTGACCGCGCCTCTCGTGCATGCAGACGCACCATGCAGGCAGAGGCAGAAGTCGGGTGCGCGGAGAGCGACGAGTTGGTGGCCGGCGCCTCCGCGTCCTCCGCCATTATCGAGGAGAGGTAAAACATGGGATTCCGCCGCCGCTTGGGTCCCATGAAGGCCACCGCCTAGGCGACAGTGGCATACACAACCGGTGCCTTGCCCGGTTCTTCTCTTTCGAGGACCTCCGTTGACCCCACATGGGCTTCACGGAAGCGGAGGCGTCGCCTTCCCCTCCCGCTGAAGCATCAGCCAGGGGTTCCACTCCGATGAGTGGTGGGGAAGTGAGTCGTCCTTTGCGCTGAAGCATATACCTCCGGGGCTCCCGGCAGCCCGTTAGCTCGGTGATCGGGTTGCCGGACATGAGGAAGACAAAGGGATCCGTGGGCGGCGATTTAGATTAGGTATTATTATACCTCTAGAGACGGACTAACACCGTTTGATGTAAACGTAATGAAACCCATCTTGTTTATATGAAATCCGGTGTGTTTATATGAAATCAGGCCGTGTTTTATGAAAACCAGATTTGTTTCCATGAATTTTGTCCGGTTGATTTTAGTTGTTGTGAAAATGTAAGCGGCTAGCGTTGGATGACTGCCTTCCATATCTGTGTCCACAGACCTATCAACTGTCCGTAGACGGATGCGGGAGGATTTTTGGGGTTGCGGTTCGAGATGCCGTGACAGCAGAGTCCACACGAGGAGAACAAGACCCTAACGCTGGTCACGGGCGCAGCTGAGCCTGCTTAGCTTACTGCAGAGTTCAAGCGCTCGGCGCAGATCTCTAGCGTCGGGCTGGACGAGAAGCCTAAGGAAATGGCTGGGCCCGAGCCCGGTGGCGTCGTCTGGCAGTCAGACGGGTGAGGATTTTTCGTGTTTCCTCTTTCCTCTGGTCCGGGATTTGGCCTTCTTGTTAGTTAATTTGGTGCTCGCTCTTGTGTTTCTGTTGCAGAGAGATCGATATGGATCTGCTGCCTCCGATTAGCGCGTCTATGGGCGCCCTGGGCTCCCTTCCCGGGAAGCTGGATGCGCTCAAGGATTCCGAACTCATGGATGAGATCCGGAAACTTGTATCCCGTCTGCTGAAGCTCTCCAAGCCACAGGACCCCCGTCATGCAGCGAGGATCTGGATGAATGAGGCGCGCGAACTATCCTATGAAATGGTCAACTGTGTCGACGCCGATGCAGATTGGATCGACAAGATGTCAAGAATATTCAAGCCACGCGTGAAGGAGGCCAATGGGCGGTACGACAGATACAAGCTTGAGAGCGTCCGCAGCCGTGCAGCTGTCTTAGCGATCCCAATGGTGGTCGGCGACGGCGGCCGGAAGCCAGATCTACTCGTCGGCCTTCACGCCAATGGTGGCGCCTTCGAAACGCTCCGCAAAAATCTGATCGACCGGGACGAGCAGCTCAAGGTGCTATCCGTTGTTGGTGTTGGAGGAATCGGCAAGACCACGGTTGCCAAAGAGCTATGGCGTGAGCACAAACCCGGGCACCACTTCCGCTGCCGGGCTTTCGTGCGGACCGCCAAGAAACCTGACATGAGGAGGATCCTGAGGAGCATACTCGCACAAGTTCGTCCGGACCAACCACCCGACGCTAATGAGGTGCACGAGCTCATTCATGACATCAACGAGCATCTAAAGCATAAAAGGTACTTGAGCTGTTGAGCACCTTTTTTTTTTAATATGTATGATATGCACACTCGTGCATATTCAAGAAAAAAAATGTACTTGAGAAATGTATATAAAAATTTCATCATTCAGACAAGACTACTTGAGTGGGGAGTGGTTTTCTACACCCACGCTAGATGCAGCCATTTCTTAGATAATTATAAGGTGTTTGAATCTTGACCAATGAAGTATTTTCTAAATCCCTGCAAACAAAATATTTTCTAAATGCTTATTTGGTGCACCATTTTCACTCAAATAAGGTTTTGGTGGGTCTTGCTGTCACACCAAGTGCAAACAGAATACCTTGCCTCTGACTATAGAAATGCACTCAGCCAAAAGGCTTACAAAGTTCATTCTGCAACATAGCAGTCTAAGTGTGGAGGAGAAAATTACTAGGGTGGAGAAGTGACAATCCAAAGTCTGCACCTTGATAAAAAAGTATATTTCCCACAAAAAAAGATAAAAAGTACAACCTGCAAAAACGGCATTTTCCTCTTGTGAAGACCCTCCTCTCTTGCCCCTAGAGACCACCCCGTGCTTGATTACGTAAAGCCCCTGGCCCCCTCCCTCATCATCAAAGAAAATGTCGTGGGGATTCAGAATGTGATGAGGATGAGGAGATCCTGAGTCCCGAATCCCCACCACACACACACACACAAATAGTAAGAGCGTCTCCAGCCATTGGCCCCCGAGGAGACATAAAAATCGCCGCCTGAAGGAGAGCCGGCGATAGAATCGGCTCTGGGAGCGGTTGGGCATCCAGCCGTCGCCCCCAGGCGCCGATATCGGCCCATTCCTGGCCGCCTTTCGGCCCACTTTCGGCAAAAAATCATCCGATATCGGCGTGAATCGGCCCATATTCGGCGTGGTTTTTGTGTCACATATTCATCACAGCAAATCAATAAAAATCAAATAGCTCAACAAATAGTACAACAACAAATAATTCAATACAAATTATATAGTTGAAGAAATAAAAACTCATATTTCATCACACGTCGAGCTAGGCGTCGCTCTTGATCCTTCATAGGTGCTCCACCAGATCCTGCTGCAGTTGTTGATGCACCTGTGGGTCTCGGATCTCCTGACGCATATTGAGGTAGGCAGCCCAGATTGCCGGTAGCTGGTGATCAACTTCGGCTAGGGGACCCTGCCTGTAGTATGGTTCAGTGTCAAACACTGGCTCTTCCTGCTCGCTCTCGATGATCATGTTGTGCAAGATGACACAGCAAGTCATGATCTCCCACATTTGATCTTTCGACCAGGTCTGAGCAGGGTACGGGACAACAGCAAATCGAGATTGAAGCACACCGAATGCCCGTTAGACATCCTTCCTGCAAGCCTCCTGCACCTTGGCAAAGTGGGACTTCTTGCCTCCTGGCACATGTTTGAGATAGTCTTCACAAATGTAGACCATCTCGGATAGATGCCATCAGCTAGGTAGTACCCCTTGTTGTATTGCCGCCCATTGACCTTGAAGTTCACCGGACAAGAATGACCTTCAACAAGCTTGGCAAAGATAGGGGAGCACTACAGCATGTTGATGTCATTGTGAGTTCCTGGCATACCAAAGAAGGAGTGCCAAATCCAGAGGTCCTGTGTGGCCACCGCCTCAAGTACCACACTGCAACCGCCTTTGGCGCCTTTGTACATCCCAAGCAAATGGGAAGTTCTTCTAATGCATGCAGTCGATGCTTCCAAGCATCCTAGGAAATCCTCTTGCTGCATTATGTGCTAGGATCTGAGCAGTGTCTTTCGCATTGGGTGTTTGCAAGTATTGCGGTCCAAACACTGCCACTACTGCCCAGCAGAACTTGTATAAACACTCAATGGTCGTGGACTCGGTCATGCGCCCATAGTCGTCGAGTGAATCACTAGGAGCTCCATATGCAAGCATCCTCATCGCTGTCGTGCACTTCTGAATTGAGGTGAATCCAAGTTTGCCGGTGCAATCCTACTTGCACTTGAAGTAGCTGTCGAACTCACAGATGGAATTCACAATCCTGAGGAAAAACTTTCGGCTCATCCGATAACGGCGCCGAAATACTTTGTCGCCATGCAGTGGAGCGTTGGCGAAGTAGTCAGAGTAGAGCATGCAGTAGCCTTCCAAACGATGCCGGTTCTTTGCTTTCATCCACCCCGGCGCCGAGCCACCTTGCCGCGGCTTTTCATTGCTCGCGAGCAGGCCGGCGAGGACGGCGAGGACCATGAGATGCTCCTCTTCCTGGACGTCGGCTTCGGCTTCCTCCTCCAGCAGCACGGCGAGCGCCTTCTCATCGTCCGAGTCCATCGCCGAGCAGGCAAATCGCCGAACACCTTACAGGCGTGGTGGGCGCACACCGCCGGTACACCGCCCTGAGCGGCCGGAATGCCGGAAAATCGCTCCGACGGTGGTGGAAAGCCTGCCGCGGCGAAACGTCCTCTCTTTTCCGGCGGGGAATGACCTATCTAGTGGTGGTGGGTGGTGGGCGGCGCGGGGATCGGCAGTGGGGCGGCCGGGGGCGGGGGGGGGGGGGGGCGAATCTGGCCGGTTGGCTTGACTTTTCGCCTGGCAGTGTGGGCCAGGCATGCTTTTCCCTTGTGCCGGAGCCCCCGAGCGCCCCCCTCGCCCCCCCCCCCCAGTGCGCCAGGTTTGGCCTGCGATCGTCGGGCCCAAAAACGGGCCAAGCCGGCGGATTTCGACGTCTTGAGGGCGCGACTGGGGCGTTTTTTCGGCGCCGGCGCGTAAAAAGTCGCCGGGGGGGCTGTTGGGGCCGCGGCTGGAGATGCTCTAATGGAGTTTGTGGTGGTAGCGCCATACTGTCCCTCCTCCCCCTCTGTGTCGTCATAACTTTGTCTCCCATTCAAATAGTGCAAGGTGCAATTGCTCTATTTCACTTGCGAGGTGGTGTATCAGGATCAGTTTGTAGGGGGGATAGATTTGGTTTGATCCAAGAAATTTATGGGAAAATTGGAGCTGGTTAGAGCACAGATGCATGGGGTGAGGAGGACCAAGCCCTAGGTAAATCTATACTAGAGAGTATGAATTTTCTGTCTTGATCTCATTCTTTGCATTGCGTGAATAAAAGGGCGACTGCTGAGTGCGAAGTTTGAGGTCCCAACCTTATAATTTGAAAAGGGTAAAACACATTTTAAAGTTCTAAAAAACTCAAAAAAGTTCTGTGAAAACAAACATGTTCAGGATTTTTATTAAATGATATGATGAACTTGTAGGCGACAAAAAACATTGTGGCACAAAACAACAACAAAAAAAGCCCGCTTTGGTATATGTATTTGTCTTTTTGTGTATTTTCATGAAACTTGGTACTTATATATATATATATATATATATATATATATATATATATATATATATGACGCCGGTTTGGGACACCTTGGTGTCTGGGTACCTTGCCTATCCATCGTTGGATCGTGTTTAGCGACAGATTTGGAAACAAATGTAAATGATTTAATTACTAATTAATTTGGCAGCCTTTAATTCTTTAACTGTCCCATGCATGCATGTCACATCATAGAAAAGGAAGGTGATTAAAATACCATAGTGAATAAAAATCAACATTTATTACCTCCTTATATACCACTTATTGATTCGTAGAATAAATCACTACGTATATAAAATACACATGTATGTTACGTAACTTCAGCAGTAGGTATACACATACCCACCATCTAATTGGGTATACACATACACATACCCGTATATGTATCTTTTTTCAAGGCATGCGCATATATACATAATTTTGTTAGTTGGTATATGCATACCCGCGTATGTACATAATTTCGTTAGGGGTATATGCATACTCGCATATGTACATAATTTCTTTGGTAGGTATACGCATACCCGCGTATGTACATAATTTCTTCTTTTGCAGAGGTATGTATATAATTTCGTTCGTAGGTATATGTATACCCACGTATGTACATAATTTTGTTAGTAGGTATATACATATCCGCTATGTATATAATTTCTTTAATACCTAAAAACCTAGAATAAATCATTGGATATATACGTATCCGTGTATGTACATAATTTCATTAGTAGGTATATATACCATGGGTATTTATATTATTTGGAGTTTGCACACAATTTGTTGATATAGATAATAAAAATATTTTGTCATGAATATCTCAGAATGGTATCAACTTTTATGTATACATTTATTCATCTGTGCGTAGAAAAAATCCAAAAGCCGACGAGTCACATTGTGCGTACATAGTATATATGTTTCCTTTTTATTCTGTCATTCTCTCTCCACCAATCAATATGTGTTTTAATTCTATTCAAATCAATAAATACAAATGGGTGGACATGCGAGCTATTAAATGCTAGGTGCCCCAAACAACTTATATATATGCACACTTTTTTTGTCGTTACTAGCTAAAATATTATAGTTCTTGTTTGCATGTTAGTCTATTTGTGAAGTAAATTTTCTTTCACATACAAGGTTGAATTTGGGTCGCGTCAAGTTGGACTCGTTTACATATTGTGTTGGATGCGGGGTTGATTGTAATCAGGCTATATATAGAGCAATAAGACAAGGAGGTCACGAAAATAGTTTCTGTCCAATCTATCTCGTGTGTTATGTTTTTGCCCTAGTGTGAGTTTGTATCCTAGAACCCATGTTTAAAACTCTAAATCCAATGTTGAACAACAATTATTTATTTATATAAGTACCATGTTATAACCATTGAATTATTAAAATAAACATTTGTTGTGTCATGTGGGTCAGCGTGTCTGTCTATTTTCTGGTGTTGTCATCAATGCCCCAGTGACACAACAGTGCATTGATTTGTCTATGTGTTTTTCCTTCTTTGCTGACTGGTGTGTGGATGATCCGGTGATCTTCTGTTCTTGACTGTCCCGTCATCTTGAGCTTGCGTGGATTGGTGACTCACTAGGGCCTGGGGTGTGCCATGGCGTGCCTCCTGAGAGGGAGATGTGCGTACTTGTCTTAGCATCAGTCCTATTAGCACTTTCATGTCAAACCGGGACTTTTCTCTTTTTAGCCACCGGCCCAACCAGTGCACCACACGTGGACTAACAAAGGTAGAGCTAGCCGAGATGAACGCACCGCAGTGGAGCAATAATTGAGCTTCTTTTTAGTATTTTTAATCAGTTAACTGACCTTTTGATTGGCTACTCGTGCTACGTGGCATAAGCCAGCGGGCGCCCAGCGTTTTGCTGTTAATTGGTTTGTTGGTTTCAGAGCTGATACCCATGATGGCACTCCTACATTAGTTGCAGTCAGCAATCTGTGAAACAACACAAAGCCAGTTAATAGGATGTTGGACAATCTCTTTTTATTCTTTATTCGATGGCACGTATCCATTAATTTTGCCTTTTATTTGCATGAAAGTGTTATGGGTATGCAAGGGTGGCACTGACCTGATGTGTAAGGTTAGGTACTTGAACTTATGAGTGTAGCACTGAAATAACTGTGTGCTTGTTTTAGGAGTATTTGTGGTATTCCACTTACGTTTAATTATACTATATACTTTGTTTATCAGGTACTTCATTATAATTGATGACTTATGGGATACATCAGTATGGGATGTTGCAGCCCGTGCTTTCCCAAAGGGTAACGATGGCAGCAGGATAATAACAACAACAGAAATTGAGGATGTTGCTCTTGCATGTTGCAGTTATCAGTCCAAGTACATGCTTAAGATGGAACATCTTAGCGAGAGTCACTCAAAAGAGTTGTTCACCAGTGCAGTGTTTGGCTCTGGAGAACAACACTCTCGACAAGTAGATGAAGTGTCAGATGAGATTATAAGAAGATGTGCTGGTTTACCACAGGCAATTATCAGCATATCCAGTGTTCTAGCAAGCCATGGAGAAGCAAATACAGTAGAGAACTGGGAGCAAATACAAAAAAGTTTTCTAACAAATACAACTTCTGACGAGATACTGAAAGAAGTACTGATTTTTTGCTACAATAGGCTTCCCAGTTGTGTTCAGACATGTCTGTTGCATCTTAGTGTATACCCAGAGAACTATGTTATCTTGAAGGAAGATATAACGAAGCAATGGGTTGCTGAAGGTCTCATCAGTGCACCAGCAGAGAAAGGAAAAATGGAAATTGCCGGGAGCTATTTTGATATGCTTGTTAGTATGGGCATGATCCAACATATAGACGTAGACTATGGCAATGATGTTGTGTACTATGCGGTGCATCACATGGTACATGATATCATTACATCCAAGTCCAGAGAAGAGAATTTTGTCACTGTAATAGATTATTCTCAAAGGGCGGTACGGTTTTCTAACATGGTTAGCCGTCTGTCCCTCCAGTTCGGCAGTGCAACATATGCAACTACACCAGCACGTATCGGACTGTCGCAAATGCGATCTCTTGCTTATACTGGACTGATGAGCTGCTTGCCTTCCATATCAGAGTTTAAGCTTCTTCGAGTACTGATTCTCCATATTTGGGCTGATCAACCAAGCACAGGTGTGGACCTGGAGTGTATCTCTGGATTGCTTCTGTTGAGATATTTGCAGGCGACATGCAACAGCACCGTGCATCTTCCAGAGCAGATGCAGCGTCTGAAACACTTGGAAACACTTGAAATAAATGCAAAAGTAGCAGCCATTCCATCGGATATTGTTCATCTTCGAAACTTGTTGCATCTCCGTCTAGGAGGTGGGACAGAACTGCCTGATGTGACTGGTGTCCTCACAAATGATACCCTGAATCCTCCTAGTGCTGCCACTTTATTGGATGATTGGAGCAGTTCTCCCGATTCACTGAACACAATGGAGCTATTGCCACCCATTTGCAGAATCCCCAAGTGGATTGGACAGCTAACTAACCTCTGCATTCTGAAAGTTGTCGTCAGAGAACTGCTAAGGAATGATATCGGTAACATGAAAGGATTGCCATCCCTCACTCTTCTCTCATTGCACGTCCAGGGAGGAACTACAGAACTAATCGGCTTCGCATCAGGAGCATTTTCTGCTCTCGTGTATTTTGAGTTCAGGTGTGGTGAACTGCGCCTGATGTTTCAGGAAGGAGCAATGCCCAATCTTCAGAGAATCAAGCTAGGTTTCAATGTTCGCAGAGGAAAACAGTATGTGCCTTTGCTTAGCGGCATTGAGAACCTGTCAAACGTCCAGGAAATTTCTTGGATAATTGGCGCAGCCCCTGGTGCCGATGAGCATGATTTTCAGGCTGCAAAATCTGCATTTATGAAAGCTGTTAGCAAGCTCTGTAGTAAAGTCAGTGTAAAAAGAGCAGATATGGTTGAGGAAGAGTGTGATCCGGCAGAAAAACAGAGAGAGGAAGATGCATCAAGCAGTGTAAAAAGTGAACAACCTGCAATTCCGAAACAAGAATCTGAGGAAGATATAAAACAAAATGCCGGTGGCAGTTTGCTCAGCGGCATTGAGAACCTGTCAAGCGTCCAGGAAATTTCTGGAATAACTGGGGTAGCCACGGGTGCGGAAGAACATGATATTCAAGCTGCAGAATCTGCATTCATGAAGTCCGTCAGTGAGAAACGTAGTAAGGTCAGTATAAAAAGAGCATCTATGCTTGAGCAAGGGTATGGTCCGGCACAAAAACAACATGTGATCCGAGAGAAAGATGCATCAAGCAGTATAAAAAGTGAACAACCTGTAATTCCGAAACAAGAGTCCGGTGGCAACTATCAGTTCATTCAACGGTACGGTTCTTTGTCCTGTTCTGTCCATTATTTCATACTTTCTCTTTGTTGTTGAACTTAGAGATCTTCCATTACACTCTTCTGCCTCACACAGTAATAGCTAAACATAGATCATCACAAACTTTCAACTTTATTTTGCAACTTACGTTGCACTCTTTTACATGGGTGTGATTTGTGCAAAGTCCATTGCTCAAGTAACAAAGGTCAAGGAAAAGATCGACTAAATTGGTCATATATGTTTAAAGCTTGCTCTAGCTAGATGTATATGCATAAAATTTATCCCATGTAAAACATCCATATTTTCTCACCAGGAGGAGAAATACCAAGGAAACTGCAAATATGGTGCAAGGTTTGTCAGGGAACCGGGAACTTCGTGGCGGTGCCGTTGGAGAAGCTAACAAGGTATGATTTTGTTTTGTAAGGGAACATGGTAGATAAGACATAGATAGTACATACCTCTGAAAACATCGCTCAAATTCCATGATTTTAAATGCGCATGATTTTCTCACACCATATCTGATCATGTTTTCTGCAAGTTTTACTTTTTTGATATACGAACAGATATGACATTCAAATATAGTACATAACTTTCAAAATATCACCAAATTCAGTGATTTTAGGGTATTAGATGACGTACATTGAAATGAACGTATGCTGCATCATATACCTAAATTCAGGGCATGTGATCCAAAACTACCCCAAAATTCATTTAGCTTTTGTGATTTAGTCATACGTATGTGCTCCATTTTGATTTTTATGACTGGGTAAAGAAACTAAGATTGAAAAAAAAACAGGCTTGCTTTTAATTTGCGTATTTGAATTTTGGAATCATGGAGCTAGCTATCATAGATTCCACATTTACCTGGGAGCTAGCTGGAGAGCCAAAAAGTGGATTAAGAATGATCATTGTGGATGTTGAACATATTCTCTCCTCTTAGGTGGAATATTTCTCTCTTTCTCAGGAAGAAGAACGTCAGAATAGCCTGTGGAAAGGCTACATCAGCATGAATTTTAAACTCCATGAGATCGAAGATATCACAAACAACTTTGCAGATTATAGGAAAGTCGGCAGCGGTGGTTACGGAGATGTTTACAGGGTATGATCGACTAATCATTGTATTTTCTGTCAATGCTTCTCACATTTACAATCAAGATCTGTACCATGACAAGTGGTTGATTTTATCAGGCGACCTATCAAGGGGAAGAGATTGCTGTGAAGAAGCTCCATCAATTGCAGGGACTCGATGATAAGCAGTTCCACAGCGAGTTCCTTGACCTTCATAAGGTACGCCACCAAAACGTTGTGCGGCTCATTGGCTACTGCTACGAGACTCGGAGCAGACAGGTGAATCATAATGGGGAACTTGTCTTCGTGAAAATCATGGAGCGGGTGCTCTGCTTCGAATATATGCAGGGCGGAAGCCTCGATAAACATATTACAGGTAATTAAACCTCTTCCATGACCTGGATCCAAGGTATATGAATGATTCAGCATCATATATCTGACAAATACGCTGCTGTGTTTACTTGTAATTGCAGAAGAATCTTGTGAACTTGATTGGCCCATATGTTATAAAATCATCAGAGGGACTTGTGAGGGCTTAAATTACCTTCACAGCGCGCAGGAGAAGCCTATTTTCCATCTAGACATAAAGCCAGCCAATATTTTGCTGGATAAGAGCATGACACCTAAAATTGCGGATCTTGGTTTGTCCAAACTTGTTTTTTCAACATTAGCACATAAAAGAGAGATTGTCAATGGGACACAGTAAGTTTGACACATGTATTAAGCTGGATTTATATGTGTGTCCTGCAATAACCACATAGTCTTATATTTCTGATATCATGCAGCGGGTACATGCCCCCGGAATATGTAGAACGTGGCTTTGTATCGAAGAAGTTTGACGTATTCAGTTTGGGAGTGGTGATTATAAAAATGATGGCCGGTAATATGGGCTACTTCTGTCGTGCTGAAAAGTCTCCCAAAGACTTCATTGAGCATGTAAGAGAAATCTACTCCCTCCGTTGCAAAATAAGTGTCGTGGTTTTAGTACAAATTATCTGTTTATACCGTGGACATACATACATCTCTTTCACATTTTACAGACCTGAGCATTATCTTTCTAAGGGAGTTTTCTGTGACAATTTTGTATGCAGGTAACTGAAAACTGGACGAGAAGGTTGCAGGAAAAGCCTGGATATTCCTCGCACGAAATAGATATCCTCCGAGTGAGTACAACTGTGGAGATTGCACTAAGGTGTGTGGCCAGGGACAGAAACGAAAGGCCATCTATCAGGGACATCGTCCATGAACTTGCGGAACTAGAAGCTAAGATTGAGAAAATGTCACTAGCTTCTGATCTGCCAAAAGATCTCACTTTCCAGGTACGTTTGCTTGACCACTGGGAAGACATGGGTGCCCCTGTATTTTTCTTCAATTAATGTTTGCAATCCTCTGTTTCAATATTTTTGGCCTGTCAAATTTCTGTTGAATATGTACCTGTGCAATGATATTTTTTTATTTATGATTTGGCTGCACGAATCAACCTCTTTTTTTTTCCTTGCAGAGAAGCTGCAACACTAACATTATGTCGGTGGATCCGCCCACGGTGCTGCGGTTCCTCTTTGAGCTAAGGAAGGAGGCGTCGTGCTGCCTGCAGCTAACCAACAAGACAGGTGGCTTCATCGCATTCAACATATTGATCGACGAGAACAAGTACAGTGTGCGGCCAAGCCAAGGGACCATCCCGCCGTTCTACAGCCGTCACGTGGGCGTGACTCTGCGAGCGCAGGAGGCGGCGCCACCATACATGCGGTGCGGCGACTTGCTCCTTGTGCAGAGCACCGGCGTCAGCCAAGATCTTGTGATCGATTATGAAGAATTGTTCAAGACGGCCATGGTGAATGAGGTGAAGCTGCGAATCGCTTATGTCACATTGGACCAGTAGAATCCTCCACCAAGAACCGAAAATAGCTCAGGTGGTAAAGAGCCGTATTGGTAAATTCAGATAATTATTGAGTAGTTTTTTGCGAAAGGGTGTTGTTTTGAGGTCTCTTTAATTGTATCTTCTTCGATGATGTCGTGTTCATCGTCTTGAAGATGCACTTGTGCCACCATAGTCCACTGTGAGATGAACTCCTAGATGTGTGCACTGTTAGGCCATTTGTGAACTGAATTTGATGTACCCAAGCGTCATTCTGGATAGCCTTGCTTAAACCCCAGCTCTTGTTTCTGAAAATGTCAAATATTAATTGTGCAATCTGCTTGGGCCTAAGCCAGTTTAGCCTGGCGGATTCCCAAAAGCTCGCCTTGTTCCCATCCCCTATCGTGACCTTCGCCAGGGCGTGAAAGAGGTCCCTCTCTTCCTCGTCGCATGGGTTCACGGTGCCCACGCAAGAGTGCAGGATCATATCGATGCAAGTCTCATGAGCCAAGCCCTGCTCCATCGCAGAGAAAACCATCGATCACATCATCGCTTAGTTGCACGGAACAGGTAGCTATCAAACAAAGCCTAATTGGTGTGCCACATCTTAAGGAACGATTGAAACTATATATTATTTTCTGCCCCTCCGCAAGCATCCTTGATTTAGTTGATATCCACCCTACAAAAATGTACTCCATCCATTTCATAATGTAGTATGTATAGATTTTTAAAAGTCAACTTTGATTAAGTTCATAGAGAAAACTGTTTATATCTACAATAGCAAATATTTAAAATATGAAATTATGTCTTATGATGAATCTAATGATATATGTTTGGTAATCTAGACGTAAATGTTTTTTTCACAAACTTGGTCAAAGTTGGTGAGGTTTATTTTAAAAAAATTATATATGCACTACATCATGAAACGGAGGAAGCAGCTAATTAAGCAAGAACAATCACTGAGGAAAGATGGAAGGAGCAGACGCCTTTATCGGTGCCAAAAATGTTGCATGTTATAAGAGCGAATTGTTCTGCTTTGGTAGAGCCAAAGACGACCAGGAGTCTTATAGGCAATTGTTTGGGTGCGAGTTGGGGAGTTTACCCTTCTCTTACCTTGGTATTCCGATTCACCATCGTAGGCTAACAAACAGAGAATGGAAGTGCATTGAGGATCGCTTTGAGAAAAAATTGAGCTGTTGGAAGGGTAAGCTCATGTCATACGGAGGCCGTTTGATTTTGATTAATTCGGTGCTCACGAGTATGCCTATGTTTCTCTTATCTTTCTTTGAGGTCCCAGTTGGTGTTAGGAAACGACTGAACTTTTATCGGTCGCGTTTCTTTTGGCAGGGTGATGAGCTTAAAAGAAAATACCGGCTTGCTAAATGGGACATCATCCGTAGACCGAGAGACCAAGGGGGTCTTGGTATTGAAAATCTTGAAGTTAAGAACAGATGTCTTCTTAGTAAGTGGTTGTGGAAGCTGTCTTCCGGGACTGAGGCCATGTGGGCGCAGATCCTCCGCAACAAGTACCTCCAAACTAAAACATTGTCCCAGGTCGCAGTCAGGCCGACTGATTCGCCTTTCTGGAAAGGACTAATGAAAGTCAAGCAATCTATGTTCAATAGGACGAGATTTGTTATTGGAAACGGTACAAGTACACGTTTCTGGGAGGATACTTGGCTTGGTGAATCACCTTTAGCCATTCAATATCCGTCGTTATATCGGATTGCTCAACGACGTGATGTGTTTGTTGCAACGGTTTTCCAATCAGTCCCCCTTAATATTCAGTTTCGAAGGTCGCTAGCGGGCAATCGTTGGGAAGAATGGCTCCATCTAGTTAGGAGACTGATGGAGGTTCAACTTTCTCACCAACCCGATATATTGCGTTGGAAGTTGACTAGTTCTGGAGTATTTACAGTTAAATCAATGTATCTTGATGTTATTAATTCGACTGCTATTCCAACTTCCAAGTATGTTTGGGCTGTCAAAGTGCCTTTAAAAATTAAAGTGTTTATGTGGTTTGTTCATAAACAAGTTATTTTAACAAAGGACAACTTGATTAAATGCAATTGGACAGGACCTACTAGGTGTAGTTTCTGTGATCGGGATGAGACGATTACACATTTATTCTTTGATTGCCCGTTGGCCAAAGTTCTTTGGCGGACGGTCCATATTGCTTTTAATATTACTCCGCCGACTTCGGTCAATACTTTATTTGGGACATGGCTTAATGGGGTTGAGCCTGTTTTAGCAAGACATATTCGGGTTGGAGTTTGCGCTTTGTTATGGACTATCTGGATTGCAAAAATGATTTGGTTTTTAACAGAATATCACGGATTCATTTTTTGCAGGTTATTTTCCGAGCTACGGCATTGATCCGTTCGTGGTCGCTACTCACTCCGATGGAGGCCAGGGAGCATTTGGTTACTGAATCTATCCGTTGGGAGATGGTAGCTCGGGATATCTTCAACCGGTTTGGATGGCGGTCATGTAATAGGATAGGCAATTAGTTTACCTATCTATTGTTAGCCAGCCGGTTGTGGCATCTTTTTCGGGCTAGTTTGTGTATCTAGCCGTCCATCGCTCTTGTGTGAGCTGCATTTATCTTTTTCTTTTTTAGCTGGAGACTGTGGAACCTTATTGACACTTTTTGTTATTTGGTTAATAAGATGGCCGTATGCATCGCTCTGATGCAGAGGCCGGGGAAACCCTCCTTTTCGAAAAAAAAATGTTGCATGTTATACTATTGGCCTGGTCCCGCCTCACGCGTTTGAGGGACGCCTGCAAGGCTCTCTGCCTACCATTGTGTTGTGTGTGCTCAGATGGCCAGTTGGATGGGACACCGCTCTTAGCAAGGTCACACTAAACGGTGCTTATGTACAATTTAGCGGTTTTAGCTGCATGTAGCACCATTTAGCGGCGCTATAGTGTCGGTTTAGCATGTTTTGAGGCTGAAAGTTATTTGCCATAGCCTGCTATTTTAAACTTTGATTAATCCCCATCAACCAGTTCCCGAATATTTTCAAAAATGTTTCTTCTTCTACTACTTTTGGAGGGAGTATAGAGGATACTTGTACAAGTCTTGCTATAAATTCTGTAAAGAGATCAAGAAAACAGGATGAATATCAGACACCATATAAATCATGTACGCTCCAAGGAGGCCTTGTTGAGTTTGACTTTGGGATTACAGCTTATGCAAATTTCGTAAGACTATCCATAATGGGAGTAACATAGATGGTAACATCACACACATCTAGACAAAGTATATGATGTGGCAAATAATAAATGAAGAAAGAGAGATACGTGATAATATAGCTACTAGTTACTAATAGTATGGGTAGCATCACACATACCAAGATAAGATGAGTCTATAGCATAATAAATGAAGTCTTGCATGATACCACACATATGTTACTCTTCACTGAGGAGGTAGTAATATAGACTAGCAACATATGCATATTACTAGTCTAAGTTACTCTTCATTGTGGCTAGTCTAAGTACAATCCCCTGCAATTTTTTTCTCTCGAAAGTACAACGTCATGAACACGAAGCCAACGTAGATGCACCAATCATGTTATATGTCCCCCACTTGGTAACTTGCCATAATAAATAATCGACGGCCAGAGCTCAGCATGTATAATTTGTGAACATGCTCTAGCTAGTAGGCAAGATGCTATGACCTAACATGTATATTGTACACCTTATTAGCGGTCAACATAGCATATGCCATGTTTTTTCTCAACTAACTGAGATGAAGAGTTTCTTATTACTTTGGAAAGGTGGAAGGTGGGTGCCCTCCATGTGAAACTTTTACAATTGTCACAGAGATGTGTCCGGGTTTTCGTGACTTTCTGCAAAAGAAAGGAGGAAGTACTTTCTGCAATTGACTATGCAACTCTGAAGGTGCACACTCTGTAGCAGAAGATTTATCTAACTATATTTGTGTTTTTTCATAAATGTGGAAAATATGTGATATTTAATGTAATAGATTGGTTGTAGGCGACTAGCAGCAGTCGACGTCGGATCAGCATGGACCATGGAGTGTAGGTGTTAGAGCATCTCCAATAGGTGATGTAAAATAGAACCCAAATACGTCTTGATGTAAATTTTACATCACCAAAAAGGTGGTTTTTAGATCACCAACAAGGTCCAACTCCACTTTTTTCAAGAAAACATCTGATCTATTCATCTTCAACCATGGTAGTACAACGAACACCAGAAATAATAAAAATTATATCCAGATTCGTATACTACCTTGCGACGATTGCAAGCACTGAAACGAGCCGAAGGCGCGCTGCTGTCATCACCCCACCCTCACCGGAGCCAGGCAAAACTTGTTGCAGTAGACAATCAGGAAAACGTCATGCTAAGGCCCCATAGGTCCAACTCCAATAGCTGATGTATTATAGGCACGGAGTTGAAGCTACGATGGCTCCGGTGGGTGGTCGTGATGGACGGGGACGGCGGCGGGGTGGTGGCGATGCCCGGGGAAGACTGCGGCGGGGTTGCGAGTGCCTACTTCCTCCTCCGTTCGGTTGCGGTGGTTGGCCATGGAGGTGCAAACCCACCATGCCTACCACTGCCAGCGATAGCGGCGGCAGCGGCGGAGGGAAGGGAGGAGTCGCGCCGCCGACGGGAATGGGGCCATAGACAGGCGCGACATCGGCAGGGAGGGTTGGCGGGATCGACATGGCGGCAGATCACCAACGGGCGGCGCGGGCACGGAGGAGACAGGAGACGCGATCCGAACCTTCAGATTGGTTGTTACGTTTGCGCGCGCGGCGTTCCGCGTGCTATACCACGGCCCTGGTGATGTATAGTTGCATCAACAGTGTCCTATTTTACCGAAAAAGGATTTCCCCTGCTTTGTATTCCAAAGCACCCAACACCGAGTACAGATAACGCTGTGGCGAGCAGCACAACACACTAAAAGAGAAAGAAGAGGAAACAAATGCCAACCACGACAGCTTGGCAAAGCATGGATGACCCGCCACCGCGGCGCCCACCGGAAACAAAACACCACCGACCGAGGCTCCGATCCGCCGCGTACCAAGCAGCACCTCCAAGAAGGGATGCAACACCGACGACGCTGCTGCCCGGATGAGTCCTCGGGTTTCCCCGGGCACGCGGAGGGAGCTGGGGGGTGGATACCACCGACACCCTCCAGGGAGGAATGGTGGAACCCGCAAGTGTCACCACGTCGGAGCCGAAGCCGGCAGGGATTTCTCCCGCATTCCAACCCCAACCGCCCAACCGAACGGAACCGACCTGCCAAAACCGACGCCCATCACCATGCGCCAATGCAGTAGCGCCGCCACCCACGCCGCCTTGCTACGAACACCACCACAAGGCCAAGAGGACCGGAGAGAAGCTCACCACAACGGGAGCAGCAACATCGACGCCGAGAGGGAGGGAACCACCTCCACCGCCGTCGTGAGGGAGGCCCGTGCCTCCGGCACCGACGCGGTAGCCGTTCGGACGCGGCAGCGGGGCATGCCGGGCCACCCCTGGCCCAGCCAGGCCCAAAGCGGGCCCGTTAAGCCCCGCCGGCCGCGATGCAGCAGGCCGGCGTCGTCGCCGCTGGCACCCAGCCACGCGTCGCATCTCCCCCGCCTCCTAGAAGCCACACCGGAGCCATCCCCGCCGCCGGCCCGCCCAGGCCTAGATTTGGGCCGAGCGAACGACGCCAGATCCCGCCGCCGCGCCGTCAACAGCGCCGCCGCCGCCCAGTTGCTCGCCTGCATGCGCCACGGAGCCCCGCCGCCTAGATGCACCCCTCGGAGCCGCTCCGCCCGCGCCGGAGAGCGACCGGGAGGGGAAGGGCCAGGAGGCCGCCGCCACCAGCAGCCCCAGGGCCAAGCCGGCCGCGGGCGCCGGCGCCGGCGGCAAGGAGGAAGAAGGGAGGGGGGGAGCCTGGAGGGAGGAGGCCCGACGCGCGGCCGGTCGCCCGCGGGGGGGGGGGGGGGGGGGGGGGGGGGGGGGGGGGGGGGGGGGGGGGGGGGGGGGGGGGGGGGGGGGGGGGGGGGGGGGGGGGGGGGGGGGGGGGGGGGGACGCGGTCGCGAGAGAGAAAGGGGGAGATTATTATCACAGTGTCCTATTTTACATCGCGATGTATAAAGGATTGGCCAAAAATTCATATAGGGCAGCTGCTGGAGGTCGTTGTTGTGCCATTTTTACATCAAAAGCTGTTAACCGCTATTATACATCACCTAGTGGAGATGCTCTAATCTAAATATATTTATGAAAAACTTTGAAGGTGCTAAACCACTCTAACGAGGATGGGGCATCCAAAAAAAATCATATAGAAAGGACCGAAATATACAGAACCAGAACAAAATTCAGGTTAACACTTTTAAATTTTTTAGGATTTAAATTTATCATTTCATTGTTCAGGCCGTCTAAGACCAAGCATCTAGGAGTAGTTGCGAGGGTTGTTATCGTATTTTCTGCGGTAACCATGAAGTCATCCGGTGCTATCTTCAGTGTATGTCTGTCCCCATCTAGCCATACCCTTTAGGCCTCCATTACAAAGCAGTGTTGTCCGAAAAACTAGTGTTGGTTGCCAAAAAGAATTAGAGGGCCGGAGTGGGTCGGCGACCAGGCGGCGGAGGGATGGAGGCCGCGGTGGTGAGCGCTCTGATGACTAACATCGTCGCGAGGCTCTTCGCCGTGCTAGAGCAGAGATACGACCAGTTGAGTGCCCTGCATGATGATATCGATTCTATGAAAGCGGAGCTTCACCTGATTGCTGGTGCGATGGAGGATCAGCTCGCGCAGAAGGGGCCCACCCGTGCTGTAGAGCGCATATCCATGACTGTATTGCGGGAATTGGCATTTGACATCGAGGATTGCCTGGACCGGTTCCTTCCTTGCGCTGCATGTGGAGAAGAAGCGGGGTCAATCGGCGATCCAGTGTACTTTGTTGATGAGATTCAGAAACTGAAGAAGCGGCTGGAGGGGGCACATCAGCAGAAAACAAATTACGGTGTCAAGGGCGGCCAGCAGGAAGATTCCCAAGATCGTCAGGGGCATCCAGTAGCTTCCCACGATGCGGACACATTTGAGGAACATCATCATCATGTGGGCATCGAGAAACCCAAGCAGGAGGTTGTGGATTTGCTAGAGGTGGAGGGAGACAAAATGATGGTGATATCCATCGTCGGATTTGGCGGCTCCGGAAAGACGGCACTCGCAAAGGCAGTGTATCACTGCCCTCAAGTCCGCCGGAAATTCCTTCGCCGTGCCTGGGTTGTGGCGTCGAAGCACAAAGACGACGCCAAGGGGCTCTTGACGGCGATACTACAGCAGCTTCTTCCAAGCAAAGCACGAGCAGTGCTACCAACACAACAAGTACCCCAGCTCCAGCAGCACATCATACATCATCTGCAAGCTAGAAGCACAAGGTATGTCCCCTGACCAATCAGAATCAATCGTCTTATATGATTAGCATGCATCAATTTGACATCTCTGTTTGCCCGCATATTACTTTCTTGATCCAGTTTCCTATATACCTTTTAAATGATATAAACCATACTGGTTTCTTTCTCGTCGGTTTTGTACATTTTTTTAGCAATTGAAAGGCGGCAGCAGTGAGTACCTACTCAACACAATTAAGTTTTTTGGCATAATTTACCACTTTTGGAGACCTGCCGATCTATTATCTATTTCAGTCATAGGCGTAAACCTGCACAACATATTTTTGTATTGAAAATTATCTATGTAAAAAAGGAAGATGCAAAAAAAAAGGGATTAACAAGTGATATCCAAGTCCTACATCGAACCATCTTCCATTCATGTTTGATGGATATAGAAGGTCAGTAGGTCACACATTAAAATTTAGAAATGAGAAATTATCTGCAAAAACGTCTTACACTAGTGTACACAGCTAGTACTGCTCCCAATATGAGGCGCAGCCCTAAGTTTTAGTCTCTTGTGCTGCAAATTTGCAGTAGCAGCAAAACAAAAACAACAGCGCATGAACGCACAACGAACCCCCGAAAGTTTCCCGACCGAGCGCTGCACAGCCAGAACACCGCACCCCGCCCGCACCAGAGAGCTGTTGGGTGAGGAGCCAGGCAGTATTGGCCGGCAAGAGTGGAGCCAGGCAGTGTTGACCGGTAAGAGAGGAGCCAAGCAGTGTTGGCCGAGATGTCGTGCATGGGAATCATGAGCGGCTCCATCTGACCGATTTTGTGGCCAGCCGCTCGGATTTGTGTCGGATTTCTACAACGACTACCTCTTCAAGCTCCCCGCATTCGAGTGGTAGATTTCTGCAACGACTACCTCTTAAGCTGCTCGTCATTGGCGACTCCTCCATCATCAAGTCTTGCCACCTCCTCCACTTCGCCGTGAAACTAAAACCATCGATGTTGATTTCGGAAGTACAGTAGCAAAGTAGATGATCCCCTTTTGTTGGTTATTCATGGAGCTCCAATATTTAGTTGCTGCAAGTACAACCATCAGACCGAATTTGGTGCTCCCCCGCCGTCTGATTTTTGTCCAGCCCAATCTATTGTATCAAATCTGTACTTCATCCAATCCACTCGTTGTTTCATGTCCTTTTTTCTGGTTCATGTGCAGATGCTGCAGAGGAACAGACAATGATCCGGCTTAACCAGATTAGATATAAGTTTTTTATGGTGGATTAAACGTAGATTAGTCTAACTTGGACTAGTGTAGTGTATTGGTAGCATTATCATATGGTGATTAACAAACTCATGCCTACCATAGAACCACTAAACTAGAAAACAAGTACAGAGGTACTGCCGCCCATTAGCCAGGCTGGTTCAAAGTACAGAGCACATGGTTGCTGATCTAGCACCAATACTGTTATAGGTGTATTGTTTATGTAGATGGTGGTGGTGAAGAGGTCACATCTAGTTAGGTCTGAAACCATGACAAATTTGGGCCAGTTGTGCTGCACCTAACTGAAATTAAATACTATTCATGTTTTATATGGTTTGTCTTCATTTGAGATTCGTTTAATATTTCAATATGTATGCAATCATGGAGAAGAAAATATATGGTTGGGTGCATTCGGGCCACTGGTGGAGAAGAAAAATCCGGGGCCCTAAAACTCACTTTTTAGTACCCTAAACCTGTTTTTCAGTGCCATATTTTAGGGCAGCTGTTGGAGATGCTCCTAGAGCTTTCCGTAATTTGTAATATTGCTGCCCTATTTAGTTAAACAAATAAAGCATAATAGCATTTCCAATAGCTGCCCTATTTTAGAGCACCAAATTGTGGTTGGAAGAAATTTCGGGGCACCAAAAAGTGGGTGACCAACACAAGCAAAAGTACACATAAACATAGTAAAGGTACATACTCTCTCAACCTTCATTTCCACTCGTCCTTTCTTTCTCCTCACCATGGCTTCCAGTATTGGTTTCATGCTCATCACAGACTTTATTTGTTCATTTTCATGCTTTGTGCCATCCATGTCGCCACCCATACCTCCCATGGAATTGATGCCACCATCCATACCTCCCATGGCACTCATCGTACCACCAAAGTCGCCTCCCATGGAACTCATCGTACCACCAAAGCCGCCTCCCACGGAACCAAAGCCGCCTCTCCTGGAACCCAGGCTACCTTCCATCATGCTCATCAAAACCCCCATGTATTCTCCCATGACGCCACCCATTGCACCACTCATACCACACATGCCCCCCCCCCATGCCACCACACATAAAATGCGATATTTTTGGTCATATAACCTTTTTTTGTTTTCTTATACCAAATTTTACGTATTTTATGTGTAACTATTTGTATTCCAAACGTAATTTATTTATGAAGCGATCATAAGATTACCTCGGGTGAAGAATAACTTATTCTGCATCCTCGGTGATGAATAATGTTTGTGTGTGTGTGTGTGTGTGTGTGTGTGTGTGTGTGTGTGTGTGCACCACCCATATAGGTCATCCTATGACGCTTAGAATAATCCCAAGGTTCTCTCGGTAAATACCGGAGCTCTCCTATATTATTAGTAGGTCCTCCAGAACTTGTCCACCTTCCCGGTTTAACCCGGTTTTCTCCGAAACACTTACGGTTCTCTCTCAAAACATTTTTTGTTGACCCTGAAATTTCTCCAGTGTTATTTTCTCAAACACTGAACTCCAATAGAACTCAACAGATCATAAACCCTTAAGAGTGTGACCCTGCAGGTTCGGTGAACTATTAACAGGACCGAAACACCTTTTGTGCAATGATCAATAGAGAAACCGTGGACATCCACATTGACCCCTATACCCATACGAATGATATTCAAGTGAACCTTCAGTTACCATGTGCTATTCCATTTGCTTCACGATACTTTACAAAAATTTGATGTGAAATATATTGGCATCCCCGTGAATCAAACACATGATCACTATATCAGTTTGCTCGTTACCTATTTTGTTGTCTTTTCTCGTTCATGTGTTCCGGCATCCCCGTGAGTAGGTCATATTGTGTCTGGCCAGACGATGATGGATACCATCACACTGAGAGGGCCGTAAGAATATCTCTTCATCATCAAAGGAGCAAATTCTAAGAGCATCTCCAGCCGCGCCCCCAACAGGCCCTCCCAGGCGACTTTTTCAGCGCCGACGCTGAAAAAACGCCCTAGTCGTGCCCCCAGGATGCCGAAATCCGCCGGTTCGGCCCGTTTTTGGGCCCGGCGATCGCAGGCCGAACCCAGCGCAATGGGGGCGCTCGTGGGCTCTGGCGCGAGGGAAAAGCGCGTCTGGCCCACACCTCCAGGCGAAAAGTCAAGTCCTGCTTCCAGATTCGCCTCACACACCCCGCGCGCTCAGCCACCAACCGGCTGATCCCACCGCCGCCAATCGCCCGCCACCGCTAGAGTGTCCATCCCCGCCGAAAAAAGAGTAGAGGTTTCGCCAAGGCAGCCCCTCCACCAGCACCTGGGCGCTTTTCACGCCGTTTCCGGCCGCAGAGAGGCAGTTTAGTGGCGGGTACGCGCCCACCGCGCCCGCAAGGTGTTCGGTGATTTGCCTGCCTCGACAATGGACTCGGACGACGAGGAGGCGCTCACCGTGCTGCTGGAGGAGGAAGCCGAGGCCGACGTCCAGGAAGAGGAACATCTCATGGTCCTCGCCACCCTCGCCGGCGAGCAATGAAAAGCCGCGGCAAGGTGGCTCGACGCCGGGGCGGATCGAAGCAAAGAACCGGGGCCGAATATGGGCCGATTCTCGCCCATATGAGGCCTTTATTCGCCGAAAGTGGGCCTAAAACTGGGCCAATATCGGCGCCTGGGGGCGACGGCTGGATGCCCAACCCCCCCCCCCCCGCGCCGATTGTACCGCTGGCTCGCCCCCAGGCGGCGATTTTTATGCCTCCTGGGGGGGCCAACGACTGGAGATGCTCTAATCTCGAGTTATCAAGTACCTTATCATACTTTTTTGATGCACCTGTAAGTTGCTGTTATGATCACCCTATTACGCTTGACGTTAGAAAAAACCAAAAGTACTTCATTTGGTACGAAGATACTTGATATTCTCATGGTCTAAACAATTATGCATATGCTAACTTTCTCTGTGTTATTAACTATCAACTACTCATGAAAGGATCTCATAGTATAGCAATCAACTTGGGTTAGTTCAACACGAATGGTCTTCCAACATTGTGCCCTCAATTTTGCCATAATTATCGTTACACATAACTACGCTCATGATCAGAAAAACAGAACCATCATGCAACACTCGAGCTAGTCCTATAGGTAGACTAGGAATCATATTTTATAGTTTTTAACTCTATACGTGCATTTCAATTTTCCTCTGAACCTCTCGGTTTTCATAGGTTCAAGAATCAGAGCAGTCATAGCATAGAATATAAACATTAATTATAAACTTGGAAATAAATAATAACACAACACTTATTGTCTCTAGGGCATATTTCCAACAGCTGCCTCCTCGAGGCTTGGGCATGGAGGTGGTCTTCTTTGGCCGAGGGCCATCCTTACCAGTGACATTTGCCGGTCGTGGGGCCGTGAATCCACCACGACGAGCAGGGGCGGCGGCGGTAGTTGAGGGAATGGCGACGGACGCGCCGACTATGGCTAGGAGGCCAGGAGCGTCGCGGGGTCGGCTGCGGCGTTGGAGGAGCTGCCCATGGCGACGTGCTGGCCGGCGGGCCGATGGTGGCGCAACAGACCGGTCGCAGGAGGGTAGCAAAACGACTGTGGTTGGGCATCGCGTGGGGGGCACTATTTTACGGCAGCCGCCCAAATGTTGTATATTTGCAGCACTTGATGCCTCCTTTTAGGGCCGCGCAAGAAAATTTTGCAATTTTTGGATGATAGGGCATTTGTTGGAGGCAAGGTTTTGGATCCCGATTGGACCTTTTCTCCCGAGGGGCACGGAAATTTGCGGCTACCATGGTAACCATGAAATACCGAAAAAAATCCGATGAAATATAAAATCAAATTTGGAATTCAATTTTTTCGTATCAACATAGATACATACCTTGCCGTAGCGTAGTGGCTGTTCACCCGCAGCTGCCGCTTGCTGATGCGTTGTGAGTTCGACCCTTGGGCTCTTACCCAATTTTACTGTGTTTTTTAACTTTTGCATCCTTAAAAATAAATTAAAAAAAAAGAGCATGAGCAGATTCAAACACGCGACTCAGTTGCTGTGGAAAGGTTGGCTTTGCCATGAGGAGTTGGATTGACCTGAAAGAGATGACATGTAGTATCTAACTATTAGTTGACGTTTGAATTCAAAATATTCAGGATATTTTGCTAGGTATGAGTGTTTTCGATGGGGGGGGGGGGGGGGGGAGTGGTAAATGCGGTAACCACCCGGTAACCGAATATTTCGAGTGGTAGCCAAAACACTGGTTGGAGGCCGTTTTTTGTCCCCAAGTGCCTTACAAATGCTAGTGCCCTATAATAGGGCAGCTATTGAAGATGCTCTAAACTAGTTAACATCTTGCTAACCGAGGTATTGAATGTGACTCCCCCACCCATGTAGCAAGCCATGCATGATACTACTACTGTTGATTCGATTCAATTTTTTATGTCCATCGGAGATGTACAATTGAAGGAGAAGAAGGCTAGTATGATTTTCAATGCAATTTTATGTTTTATTGGTCGTTCCGCATCCAGTTGTATTCTTATTCTACTGGCTGATGTTTTTCTTGATAATTATTAAAATGAAGATGCCAGGTGTCCTTTTTCATATAAAAAAAGAAGTATCACATCAGAGCATTTGTATTGTACGCATGTGGGCCACTTAGATTTCCTTTTACCGGTGTATTAGTCATCTTAGGTTGTGCACTGCGATCAAGGTGTGGGGGAAAACGAGAGAACTTGATATTTGTTTGCTAATTAATACCATTGCATATAGAGAATTGACCACTGCATATTGTGCTAGTAGTCTCAAGTCACTGAATGCATACAGGCCCCACGTCTTCTATTGGTTGATTTCTTTTTCCGTGGCAAAAAATAGGGAACGAGGTGGGTAGCTAATGCACCGCGCCTAAGAGTTTTGAGATTATTTGGTTTCGTAATGTGACTAATGCACCGGTAAGGAGGGAGTATATGTAATACAGTATTTAAGAGATGGGTGTAAGACCACCCAGTAGTAGTAGTTCAGCACAATTTCATATTGTCCATTTGCCTAACAGGTGCTTAATTGTAATTGATGACATGGAGCATCAACATTGGAAGGCGATAGAACCTATCATTTCGTGGAAACATCAAGCAGAATACTAGTGACGACAACAATTCATTCCGTAGCAAATAAATGCAGCTCTGCTGGCGGCTATGTATACAATATGAGAACCCTTAGCGCAGAGGACTCTACGGTTTTGCTAAAGAAGAAAGTTTCTTTATTGGGAGGATCTTCACCTGATTTGGAGGATGGTTCGGCTGCAATCGTACACAAATGTGATGGCCATCCGCTTGCTCTCGTCAGTGTGGCCAACCATTTGCTAGGAGAAAGTGAGCTCACAGGAAAGTTCTGCAAAGATACCAGCAGCTGCCTAGGTTCTCATATGGACAAGAACACGCATGGAGATTTCACAAAACTTCGACAAGTTCTGGTGAATAATTACAGCAGTCTGTCTGGTGGTCTCAAGACATGTTTACTGTACACAAGTTTATTCCCAAATGGTCGTCCCGTCAGCAGGAAAACTCTAACCAGACGATGGTTAGCGGAAGGATACATAGATGGTGACCTGGAGGCTGCTGATAAGAATTTCAAGGAACTGATTGACCGGAATATCATTCAGTCCATCGATGAAAGCAACGATGGAAAATCAAAGACGTGCAAACCTCATGGTATCATGCACCAGTTCATGCTGCACAAGTCCATGTCTTGTAATTTCGTCACATCTTTTGGTGATAAGAACAGAAGGCGGTTCCGTCACCTAGTCATGGAAAATCATACAAATTATACAACACCTGGTATGGATCATGCTGCCGTTCCAACTTCACGTAGCCACAACCGCCTGCACAATCTCGTTACCTCTGTTAAAGAAAAGTTTGCCAATATCAGTACATTTACCAATACAGGATTGGTCTGCAAGCAACTCCGTCCGCGGTCTCTAACAATCTTTGGGGGTGCAGGAGAAGCCGTTTCAGATTTGACAAGTTGTGAGCTCCTCAGAGTGTTGGATCTGAAAGAATGTGTTGGTTTGAATGAAGAACATCTCGGGTACATATACAAGCTGTTGCATCTCAAATATCTAACACTCGGGAGCTCCGTTTGCAATCTTTCAGTTGAAATGGAAAGGCTTCATTGTTTAGAGACACTTGACGTGAGGAACACCCAGATAGAGACATTGCCGGTGGAAGTCATTAATCTGCCCCACCTAGCGCACCTGTTTGGAAAGATTAAGCTAAACAAGATTAGTAGCAAGAACGGTAAGAAGTTCATGCAAGGAAAAAGTAATTTGCAGACTCTAGCAGGAGTTGTTGTAGACAGCAACTCTGGATTCCCGGAACTGATGGTTCATATGAAAAAACTGACAAAGATCAAGCTATGGTGTGAGATCAGTAGCACATATAGGAATTACACCATACTCTCAGAAGCCATTCACAGGTTTGTTCAGGCTGGCATGGGTAATCCAGTAGGTGACCGTTCTCTGTCGCTTCACATCAATGATTGTTCCAAAGATTTGCTTCATCACCATCAAGTTGACAACACAACTGCAACATCAACAAAACATGTTTGTGTTAGCTCCCTCAAACTGCAAGGCAGCCTGAGTCAGTTCATTCAGTTTGTTACGTCCCTGCGTGGTCTGAAAGAGCTGTGCCTTACCTCTACTAATCTGACGAGGGATGATCTATCAACGCTGTTTACACTAAAACTCTTGGTTTATCTTAAACTGGTTGAAGTCCACTGTCGGTGTCAAAACCGGCGGATCTCGGGTAGGGGGTCCCGAACTGTGCGTCTAGGCGGATGGTAACAGGAGACAAAGGACACAATGTTTACCCAGGTTCGGGCCCTCTTGATGGAGGTAAAACCCTACGTCCTGCTTGATTAATATTGATGATATGGGTAGTACAAGAGTAGATCTACCACGAGATGAAGGAGGCTAAACCCTAGAAGCTAGCCTATGGTATGATTATTGTATGCTGAAGTTGTCCTACGGACTAGCTAAAACCCTCCGGTTTATATAGACACCGGAGAGGGTTAGGGTTACACAAAGTCGGTTACAATGGTAGGAGATCTAAATATTCGCATCGCCAAGCTTGTCTTCCACGCCAAGGAAAGTCCCATCCGGACACGGGACGAAGTCTTCAATCTTGTATCTTCATAGTCCTGGAGTCCGGCTGAAGGTATAGTCCGGCTACCCGGACACCCCCTAATCCAGGACTCCCTCAGTAGCCCCTGAACCAGGCTTCAATGACGACGAGTCCGGCGCGCAGATTGTCTTCGGCATTGCAAGGCGGGTTCCTCCTCCAAATTCTTCATAAAAGTTTGTAAACACCAAGGATAGTGTCCGACTCTCAGCGCGTTTTGCGAGACGGTTTCCTTGGCACGTCTTGTCAAAGCAGAGATCGTGTCCCCTTTATTCACGGGATTCTCATCAATACGGACGTGGGTAAGCCAATCGTGCCCGTTGGCATGTTTTCTCGATTAAAGGCGAGTCCCAAACGGTTA
The DNA here is from genome assembly GCF_003073215.2 of Triticum urartu. Lineage (NCBI taxonomy): Eukaryota > Viridiplantae > Streptophyta > Magnoliopsida > Poales > Poaceae > Triticum > Triticum urartu. Next base: position 10,713,134 of record NC_053023.1, read on the forward strand.
CGGGGAGGGCTCTTGGTATTCAACCTCTTATAAAGAGACCAAGGCCTTACTCCTTTTTTCCAATCTCAAACGAGTTCGCCCGTCGCCTCAAGTTCCAACACCCTAGGCTCCAGATTCCAGGCGCTTCGGACCTTCGACAATGTCCGGTTCCGATCTTTGAGGCCGATGGATGGAGGAGGACGTGCTAAAGTTGAGAGAGGCCAAGTTCTTGACCAGCGAAATTTCGCATAGGTTGCCTGCTCAAGGGCAGGCTATTCCCAGTCCCCAGCCCGGTGAGAGCATGGTGTTCATGTCTCACTTCCTTCGAGGGTTAGGCTTCCCAATGGATCCCTTTGTGAGGGGGCTGATGTTCTATTATGGGCTGGAATTTCACAATTTAGCTTCGGAGTCCATCCTCCACATTTCCTCTTTTATCGTCGTGTGTGAAGTCTTCTTCCGCGTTGCTCCTCACTTTGGGCTATGGCTCAAAACCTTCGAAGTAGCGCCGAAGATGATCGAGGGGCGGCATGCGGAGTGCGGAGGCGCTGTTATAAGGAAGAATGCCGATGCTCCATGGCCCGAAGGCTCTTTTCAAGAGGAGCTCGGCTTATGGCAACGAGAGTGGTTCTATATCACCGCTCCCAGGGGCACCAAGTGGGTGGCGCCACCAGCCTTTCACTCGGGTCCCCCACCACGGCTAGCGTCATGGGTTAACAAAGGATTAGATTGGGGGTTATCCAAGGACGTGCCCTTGTTGCAGGGCCGCATTGGGGATCTCTTAGAAAGAGACCTCCTCCTGGTTAAGGTGACGCAGGTCATGCTGATTCGCCGAACCCTGCCCGGCAAACGTCGTTCCCTTCGCCTGTGGGAGTTCAATCCGTAGGGACCACGAGCTCTCCAGCATTTCATGGGCGCAACGCCCGCGGAGATGTATAAACTGTTCTTCAGATCACAAACAATGTGTCCGGATTTAACCGAGGACGCAGGTCTGAGCTGCAATCGCCCGGATACTCAAGTAAGTAGCCTTGTGCCCGGACTCGTTATCCGTATATTTGTCATAAACTTGCCCCTAAAAGAGTTGTCCTTTTAAACAGGAGTAGATAGCGAAAGCAAAGCTGATCAGGTGTCTGGCTCCCCTCCCCGAGAACAGGCCGGATCCCGTGCTAGTCAGGATGTTGGAGATTGTGCCTTTGGAGGAAAGCGAGGGAGGGGACAAGGAAACTACGGCCTCCTCGAAGGAGGCTGTTGGGGAGGAAGGAACCGAAAATTCCTCTCATCAGGGGAAGAAAAGGACCGCCTCTGGAGACCCGGAGACCCTGGCCTCAAAGCGGGGGAAAAAAATCCTCAGCAGAGGGTCCTACGCCGGGGGATACCTCGGCCGAGCTATGTCCTCAAGGGGATCAGCCCTCCAGCGAGCCGTAAGTAGAGAAAGATTTTCTTTTTGAGAGATAAGGGAAATCCTTGCTTTATATCTGAGAAGATTAACCGAAATTTTACCTTGTAGCTCGGACCTCAACCCTTCTCAGCAGAGCTCGTCTTCGGGGGACCTTCTTCCGGAGATGATGGAGAGCGGAACGCCTCCCCCTGCCGTACCACCTAGCGAGGCGGGCGACCCTGAGGTGTCGTCGCGGAGGGTTTCTCCGAATCCGGTAGGGGCGGAAGGTAGCCATATGGCCCCCCAAGGTTCTCCGCGTCCGGCCTTTGAAAGAGGCCATAGGACGAGTCCGGCACCGTTTGGTGTTCGGTCGGAGGAGCTGAAGAATCTGCTAGGGCGAGCTTCTATCTCAGGGGAGCACCGTGCATTGATGGGCACGGTGATTGAAAGCATTTCGTCCGCGGAAAGCGGATTGCATGAGGCCGTCAGAAGTTTACTGGCAGGTTTTGAGGTACGTAAAATAGTGTACACTTTTTGACAGTTGCGCATAAATAAGATGCGCCCTGTGTAGATAGTAGCCCTGAGACTCTGTGCGTTGTCAAAAGTGACGGCGCGCAGAGGATCAAAATCCCAGGTCTAAAATGTCGCCTTTGTATGTAGGTGGCGAAGTGTCCGGAATCCAGCCGGACTGATGAATTTGCCGAGCTAAAGCGGCAACTTGACGTGGCAGATGCCGACATCCCGCTTGTTAACAAGCGGCTTGATGAGGCTCAAGGTATGTAATTCCTTGGGCGGCATCTGGTAAGAGGAGGTTTATGCCATTATCTTACAATGTGTGTGTGCTTGACGCAGATAGTGCGGCCGTTGTGGAGAGTCTTCGGGCGGAACTTGCCCGAGCTAAGGAACAAGCCAGAAAAGGTGATGCGGCTACCGAGAAGGCCCTTGAAGAGCTGAGAGCCGAACAGGCTGCTCACTGACGAAGCAAGAAGGAGATGGCCGAGATGGCCGTGAAGTTAAAGAGCGCTGCTGACCGTTGCAAGCTCCTTGAAAAAGAAGACCGGGCGAGACAGACGGACTTAGAGAAGGCCGTTGCTGATGCCAAGGACGCTCGCTCTGCGATGAGAGCTGTGAAGGAGGAGCTGTGTCAGGCCGGACAGATTGCGGCTGGAAAGCCCTTTATGCTGCGGAGGAAGTTTTGTGGTCCGAAGTTTGCTCCGTTGGACCGGATGTGGAGTGTGGAGGACACCTATCTGGATTTGGCAGCGAGTGCTGCTGATGCGATCGAACACTTTCGAGAACAAGAAGATCGCGAAGTGGAAAAACTTTTCTGGTCGCAGTTCCACAATCCAGAGCGTCCACTGGCGGTGGACGATCGTCTGGCTCAATGGGCCGAACTGAATAGGTTGTCCGGACTCGCCATGAAGTGCGTCATGGGTCATTTGTGGCCGGGGAGATCGGAGCCGAAGAGTTATTTCAGCTTAGTGCAGCAATTCCTTGATGCGGTGCCACATATCAATGCAATTAAGAGGTCGGCATGCATAGAGGGTGCGCGGATGGCTCTTGCCCGTGTCAAGACATACTGGGTGGAAATGGAGACCGCCGTTGTTGCGTCCCAAGATTCGGACCGAAGCCGAGTTCCTGCCGAGCACTATTTTCAGGAAGTCCTGCAAGGCGCTCATATAATAGAGACGCAGTGCTCGAAGGATGCTATATTGGAATAGCATATGTAATTGTAAAATAATTATAGGAACTTTTTATACTTGTGTCTGCAAGTATTTTAACACCTCCTTTGCGGCCGTTTATATAAAATCTGAAAGATTGCAGTCGTCGGCTTCAGCCCCCATGCACATAATGCTGGGATGTTCGCAGAAGGCGCTTTTTCACACTTAATCCAACGTCTTGGTCCTACAAAGAAGGTGACAGCGCAGCGAACTAGGCAATCGGACTATAATGCTTTATCACTTTCACTTAGCCATAGGAGTTTGACAGTGAGGCTACTTAGATAGCCCCTGGTGGCGACTGCGCTCGCCCGAATTCAGGGCGCGTATGTGCCTGGCCGGGAAACGGCTCTTTGTTAAAGCGGAGGAATCCTATAGATTCCGGTAGGTCATCGAGTGGTTGACCAGTCTCACGCTATATCATGATAGTCGGTTTTCGGCTTTCTCTACTGAGGTGCTCGCCTGGCCGAACCGGGGCACAATCGCAGTAGTTCTCCTGGTGCCGCCTTAGTCGATAGAGCGGAACGTAAGGCGGCCGAACACAGGAGCCGGGCAACCCAACATTTGACCAAAATCATGATTCAGAGCTGATGCATATAAGGCCAAACTCGCGACGCCGAACACTACCTAAGGTATTCGGTCTTTATGAGAGCGGGCGAGGTAACGCTCTTAGGTATAAGCCCCTAGTGTCCAGGTACGCGCAGGAATTCTGACGTGGCCACATGCCAAGACGCCAGCCTCCTCCTTGGTTATAGAACCAGGGGATGTGTATCAACAAGAGACAGTAAAAAAGGTTTACGCAGGGTCTTAATCTGAAAAGAATCCTTGGAACGGGTCCCTGCTGCACGTCTGCGCCTGTGTCTCCGTTGTGCCGTATCCTGGACGGGCGCAGCACGACGTTCGTCTGTAAAAGAGAGGAAGTAAGTTGAAAAAGGGTCATGCCGAACAAAAGTTATATTAAATAAACAAAGTATAAAGTAAAATATATAAAATTGAGCTTTATTGTCTCTTATTTTATATGTGCGGAGCCCCTAGGGCAGGGGTATATGGCCACTAAGCCTTTATCAACGATACTTTTGTGCCAGACTCGTCTATCCGTGTCCGTGGTCTTAATGACCTGTTCGGATGTTCTGCCTGGTGAAGCCATTGTATTGTGGGGCTGTTAAAGCGGCCGCACAATCCTCCGCTCGGAGGAGGCGCACTCAATGCTTCCCCTTCAAAGAGATGATGCCTCGTGGACCGGGCATCTTAAGAGTAAGAGATGCATAATGCGGTATTGCATTAAAGCGAGCGAAAGCCTCGCGTCCCAGCAGTGCTTGATAGCGACTTGAGAATGGGACGATGTGGAAAGTCAGCTTTTCGCGGCGGAAGTTATCGGCAGAGCCGAATATAACTTCGAGCCGGAGAAAACCCATACAACGGGTGTCTGGACCTGGCATTACCCCTTGAAAGGAGGTTTTGCTGTGGCGAATTCTTGTTCAGTCTGATATATCAGGTTTAGTCCACTGCCGCCGTCCATCAAGACATTTGTAAACTGGAGTCCGTCGATTATTGGATCGAGTACCAAGGCTGTCCAGCCTGCGTTCTTGATACTTCTGGAATAGTCCAGATGATCGAAGGTGATTGGTTTTGACAACCAGTGGCGAGACTCCTTTGGGGTAGGCCATATGGCGCTTACCTTCATGGGTGCCGCACGTTTTGTAATGTGAAGTAAGTTTACTCTTTTCACTTCTTGTGGGAAGTTCTTTTGTTTCCTGGTGCTCTACTTTTGGGATTCGTCATCGTCATCGCTTGGTGTGTCGAGCCCCTTGTGTTCGGCATTGAGTCTGCCGGATTGTTTGAAAACCCAACAATCTCTGTGGGTATGGTTAGCAGGCTTCCCAGGAGTACTGTGTATTTGACATATCCTGTCCAGGATTTTGTTTAGGTTGGATAGGTCGTCCCTATTATCCTGGAGGGGCGGCTTTTTCTTATTCTGCCGCGAGCTTTTAAATCTAGCATTGACTGTCGTGCTCTTTGGACTGTTTTCTTTAGTCCGGCGACGGTCCTTGTTGCGTCGTGGTTTTCCGTTTCCATCCCTAGTTTCGGATATACTTGGGTCGCTGGTGCTGCATCTTGCCAACCAGCTGTCCTCTCCTGCGCAAAAGCGGGTCATGAGGCTTGTTAGTGCGGCCATTGTTCTTGGCTTTTCTTGGCCGAGGTGTCTGGTGAGCCATTCATCTCGGACATTGTGCCTAAAGGCTGCTAAGGCCTCGGCGTCCGGACAGTCGACTATCTGATTCTTTTTAGTAAGGAATCTGTTCCAGAACTGCCGAGCTGACTCTCCGGGTTGTTGCGTTATGTGACTGAGATCGTCTGCTTCCGGGGGGCGGACGTAGGTCCCTTGAAAATTTGCTCGGAAAGCGTCCTCGAGCTCTTCCCAACTTCCAATGGTGTTTTCAGGAAGGCTTTTAAGCCAATGCCGGGCTGGCCCTTTAAGCTTGAGGGGTAAATATTTTATGGCATGGAGATCATCTCCTCTGGCCATATGTATGTGGAGGATATAATCCTCGATCCAGACTCCAGGGTCTGTTGTTCCGTCGTATGCCTCTATGTTTACGGGTTTGAATCCCGCTGGAAATTCGTAATCCAAGACCTCATCGGTGAAACATAGGGGTGTGCGGCACCCCTGTATTTGGGTGTGCCGTGATGTTCGGACACTGGTTTGGTTGCATTGCTTACGAGAGCTTGCTTTCTTGGCCCATAAATGGATCTGGATGGGCCATCCTTTTGATGCGAATCCTTAAGTGAGTCGCATGCCGGCTTGAGTGCGGCGCCGCTCGCCGCTTTATGCTGGCCATGGGGTCGTCTATCCGACCGGGTGGCTTTCTTACTTTTTGAATGCGAGGGCTCTAAGGCCTCTTCGTCGAATTCGGGCAGTAGCTTTCGCTTCGGATAGCTTTTAGTGTGACGACTACCGCCGTATTTGTCTGCGGTATTGATTACATTACTCCATCTGATTCGGAGTGCATCTTCCGCAGTTTTTAGCTTCCGCTTCTGCTTTTTCAGGCTGCGTGCGGTTGCAACGAGCCTTTTTTGGAGATTCTTCTGCTCCGTGGGCTTATCCGGCGTAAGATCGTCCGGTATGCCATTTTCGCCGGGGGAGGGTTGTTCGGTTTCTCTATCCGGGTTGCCCTGTTCGGACGGCTGCTCTAAGGCATGATCGTCGTCTACCAGCTCATCCTGCTCTATGGCTGGGTCTGTATCGAGGCGGGGCTTGGGTCGGCGTTTACGCCGATGCTTTGGTTGTTTTTCGAGAGATCGATCCCTCGTTCCATTCCCGTTTTCCTCGTTGTCGCTTCCTTTAGGGGTATCCACCATGTACACATCGTGAGATGAGGTGGCTGTCCAATGCTCTAGAGGCGTTGGTTCATCTGCGTCTCCTGCATCGTCGTCCATGCCGTAGATGTCTTCGGAGTCGAAGTTGAGCGCATCGTTTAAATTATCGACGGTGGCTACTAAATGGGTGGTGGGTGGGTTTTGAATTTCTTCATCATCCGTATCCCATCCTTGCTGACCATAGTCCGGCCAGGGCTCTCTTGATAAAGAGAGAGACTTTAGCGACTTCAGGATGTCGCCCAAGGGCGAGTGCTGAAAGATGTCCGCGGCGGTGAACTCCATTATCGGTGCCCAATCGGATTCTATCGGCAGGGGCGCGGGGGGCTCAGAGTCCGGAGAGGAATCCGGCCCCTCGGAGTCACGGGCCCGGCGGAGTGCGGGGCTGGTGTTCGGCTCGATCGCCTTTGAGATCGCAGCCCCCGAGGTGGCGTCCAACCGCTCTTCCTCGATCAGCGCAGTAGGCTCCGAATTAAGGGTCGGAACCAGTGCGAGTGCGGCCTCCAGGGCACTGTTCGTCGGCAGAGCTAGATCATGCCCATCGAGACAGTGCGGCGCGCTCGGTTGTGGCTCGAATCCGTCGAAGATCAAGTCCCCGCGGATGTCCGCCGTGTAGTTTAAACTTCCAAACCTGACCTGGTGGCCAGGGGCGTAACTTTCGATCTGCTCTAGGTGGCCAAGCGAATTGGCCCGCAGCGCGAAGCCGCCGAAGACGAAGATCTGTACGGGGAGAAAAGTCTCACCCTGGAACGCATCGTTGTTGATGATCAAAGGAGCCATCGGGCCTAAAAGCGACGACACAGAGGAACTCTCAATGAAAGCACCAATGTTGGTGTCAAAACCGGCGGATCTCGGGTAGGGGGTCCCGAACTGTGCGTCTAGGCGGATGGTAACAGGAGACAAGGGACACAATGTTTACCCAAGTTCGGCCCCTCTTGATGGAGGTAAAACCCTACGTCCTGCTTGATTAATATTGATGATATGGGTAGTACAAGAGTAGATCTACCATGAGATCAAGGAGGCTAAACCCTAGAAGCTAGCCTATGGTATGATTATTGTATGTTGAAGTTGTCCTACGGACTAAAACCCTCCGGTTTATATAGACACCGGAGAGGGTTAGGGTTACACAAAGTCGGTTACAATGGTAGGAGATCTAAATATCCGCATCGCCAAGCTTGCCTTCCACGCCAAGGAAAGTCCCATCCGGACACGGGACGAAGTCTTCAATCTTGTATCTTCATAGTCCTGGAGTCCGGCTGAAGGTATAGTCCGGCTACCCGGACACCCCCTAATCCAAGACTCCCTCATCCACCTTGCAGGTGATTTACACATAAATCTTGGAAAAAGCTAACGCCCACACGTGTGGGCGTTTGCACATCGCCCACACGCCTCCACCACTCATTTTGCCACGTATGAATAGATGACATCAGCAGGAATCTTTTTGGTTTTCGGCTTAAAAATATTGTATCTCCTAAATAAAAAAGCAAACTAAAAATCCGTTTTCACCATTAAATCCGTCTCGATGAGATCTTCAAAACTAGACTACATGTTGATATGTTTCAACAAAAATTTTTTTGCCCAGAAGTTGCCATGATGTTTACACTGCAGTTGCCATAGGGCTTAAACTAAAGTTGCCATGTGGCAATTTTAGTTTGTAGATCATGGCAATTTTAGTATTTTCATGATGGCAACTCCAGTACTTTGACCATAAAAATTATTTTTTTGTATGAACCATGGCAATTTTACGTGCATGTATCATGGCAATTTTAGTTTATGGTTCATGGCAAGTCTAGTTTCTTAATTCCCCATTTTATAAATGTCAAAATTTACTTTTAAATGTAGAAAAAAATTGCTGAAACATATCATGGCAACTTCAATGTAAACACCATGGCAATTCATATGCAATAGACATGGCAACTTTTAATCCAAAAAAAATTCATCAAAACATATCAACATGGGATCTAGTTTCGAAGATCTCGTCGCGAGAGATTTAATGGTGAAAACGGATCTTCAATCGGATTTTTCGTTTAAGAGATAAAACATTTTAAAAAATGAAAATCCAAAAAAATTCCTACATGCATGCATGTGATGACGTGACAATCTGTTTGCATTAGAGACGTGTGGTGCGTCTCCCTTTCTGCCACACATGTGGCAGTTATCGACATCCTAAATCTTGGGAACTTCCGTAGCCTACAACGCCTACGCCTGGTGGTGCAAGAACCCGGACTCCCAACAATCCAGCAAGGAGCATTACTGAGTCCCTTAGTTTCCCTTCAGTTGCTATGTAAAGATCTACTAGGCCCTTCCGATCATCTCCAAATGAAAAGTTTTGGACGTCTTCAGGAAATCGCTTTGGATTCTATGGTCAGCAAAGAAACCATAGAACTCTGGGAAAATGAAGCTAGGATGCACCCTAAGAGGCCAAGGATTTTATTGCTAAAAAGGGTTGGTCCAGCTGGGAAATATGTTGCAACTGATCAGGGATCCTTGGAGCTTCCGATGCCCTGCGGCTGCAGCGAAAGATGCTGCCATGCTGATCAGGGATCCCCAGAGGCTCAGATGCAGGGAACGCCCTGATTCCTTCTTCTAGGCAAGGTCAGGATCCTGATCCTTTGTGGAGCTTGCAAGTTTATTTTGCTTCCGTCTTCAGTTTTCCTCTCTTTGACTCTCATAAATATCCGGCATATAGTGCTTGCAATCATTAATTTCCATTACTCAGTCATTTGTAAAACTATTTGAATTACATGAATGCTAGCTGGCCATCATGCTAGATAAAAGAGAACACTGGAAAGGCAAAAAAAATAAGTTCTTATGTAGCAACTTTACTCTTGTCTTGCTATTTGTTGCAATTGCTGGTTGTACTTATAGTCCGAAAAGTCGTAATGTCATATATCCAATTCTATATGCAACACATGCTAAAGCAAGGTCCTGTTGGATCATTCCATTCTCAGATAACTTTACTACTCCAAGTTGATGATTTGAAGATAAAAAGAAGAAGGCGGAACCTGATGTTGATGGCTTGTCCATGTGCCTGCTTCCTCTACAACACTTTTCTCCTTGTGTTTTTGTTGTTGCGAGTCCTATTTTGCTTTATCCAAATTACGCTAGTACTGGAATATTAATTCCTACGGTGAAGTCATGTGTGCTTGAGTGCTTCTACAGTACCATTGTTTTCCGGTGAGTCTTTGATGTGCCGTACACGAGAATATACCTGCCAGAAGAAGACATGTTTATACATTAATATTACTCAGTAAATGAATAAGTGAGCCATCATAACACTTACACTTTTAATGTTTGATCAATACTGCAAGCATGTTGACGTTACAAAAGGTATCATCACACACGCATATATGGCTTTATGTGCGTCATAACAATCTAGTGCAACTGGCTGGGCGCAGATATGTCCACCGTCCATCAAATTCGAACCCCTCTATAATAGCACCTTCAAATTAACTTGGTGAGTTGTAGGAATCCAATTGTCCAACCGCCCTATTCAAATGAGTAGCGCAAGAAATTAAGAATGTGCTCCTGCTACTAGGACGAACTACGGAATCCAGATGAAGGATATATGAGGAATGAGGGTAAGATAGCCCAGGACCCTATTTTTTTTTAAAAAAAAAACCCAGGACCCTTGAGGCTTCGAACTGATGCTGCCTACAGTAGTACATACAATTCATAAATTCCAGCGCGCGGTGCGGATACGTGGACTTCCAATCACCATTGCATTCCATAGGCAGCCAAACGGGCTCGAGCTGACGGGACGCTGAAGGCATCTCTCGGTGGATTGGGATGGTCTTGCGCACGAACTGGTGGTGGACGAGGAGAGCGGGGCAGGGATGTGCTGCGAGGCGTCGGCTGCGAGAAGCACAGGCGCGGCGCAAACCACCTGCGTCGCCGCCGCTGCATACTCCGATGAGTCGGGCGGGCCCCCTTTATTCGAACCTAAGAGGAGCGGGCCGGGCCAGCCCCCAACTTGACCAGGAGCAGAATGGCTACAGCTCTGCTCAAAGCAGAGTAGATGCTCTGTTCCAGAATTCTCAAAAAAGAAAAAAGATGCCCTGTTCCCGCTTCCCTCAAAAAAGAAAAATGGTCTGTTTCCACGGGGACACACAATCTGCTACTCTGTTCACGACAGTACAAGAGTTTGTGCTGGTCATCTGATTGCCAACCATCTAATCCAGCGCGATGCCAATCTTTTGTTGTTTTCAAAAATGAAAACCACATGAATTTTGTCAATGGAATCGGAACCGTGGCATGAGAAAAACATAGGACTTTATCCAATGGGTGCTAACTGCTAAGGGAATATTTTCACGATTAACCAGAATGCAATGAAGAAGATATAAAACTTGTGAAGGATTTTCACAAGGGCATGGCATGCTACATATATTGCTAAAAGGAACATGAGACAGATAGCTTGAACTCTGCCAGTAACGCAATCTATATGCCAACATGGCACTCGCATTCTGAATTTCAAGGCTCTGCTACAGGCTACACCAGCCGCAGCTTCCCATATAGCTATGAGGCAGGCAGGAGAAACAACCCAGTTACAACTTACAAGTCATATATCGAATTACACTAACTTAGATCTGACTTCCGGTCCTATTTTGATCGAACGATAATAGAATCCGGTCCTATTTTGGATCGTATGGACTGAGGAAAAAAAACTGCAGCTAAGTCCTTGACTCCTTGTGTGCCACCTCCTCCTCATCCTCCTTCCCAGCTGGCCTCCCTCAGCTTGTCACCGGCTTCTACACAGATGCCCCGCCTCTACGGCGCGCGGTGGTCTCATTGGGATGTGCTTGTGTCGTCTTCTTTCATCTGAATCATCCTCTTTGACCGTGCCAACCATGTTGTAACGGCTAACAAACTTGTATTCCCAATCTATCAACGCATCAAGCTCGAATGGACCAAGGCCGGAGACATCGCTGGTCAAATCCTGGGGTTCGAAGGACATCTTGGCTAGAGCTCTGCTGGCATCTTTGCCAGCAAATATCGCATATGGTCCACCGGGTCCATAATATGTTCTGCACAGAGCCATTAAAAGGTGTCAAATGAAAATAGAGATGCACTACTAAGAACCGCCTTCAACCAGAAACGGGAAGGAATCGGAAATGCCTGGGAACTTGAGAACACATTACTCATCAAAACGGTTCGGACAGATCAATCTTTGAATACACGAGAAGCATGCACCATGTTAGGAAGATACCTGCTCCGTGTGATGTCATAGATCTGACCCTTGATTGCCATGAGAAGGGGCTTCGTGCGGTCTGACCCATCATACTGTCGGAGCTCCTCCTCACTGAGCTCGCCCAACTGTGCAGGCCACCACACACAAATATCACAAACTTGCTGATCCACTATATTCGACCAGTCATAGTGCTCCTACGTATTCCTGGGATTCCAAATACATATAATTTTGTCTTCAAAATATGTTACTATAATTGGATTTCAACCTTCCTGTCTCCATGTCACCTATTATGTCTTACTAAAATGGAATAGAAATGACAGCACATAGTATTTCGAGGTGAATTTGTTTTCTCTTCCCATGCTCCAGAGTGTTTTTTTCTAGCAAATGATCTGAACTTATTTATTAAGAGAGAAGTGCATATTACACCCCTCAACTCTAGCTCTAGTCTAATATACACCCCCCAACTCTAATACCATCTAGTTTACACCCCCCAACTCTCAAAACCGGCCAGAATTCAACCCTCCCCTCCTCGTTGACCGGTTTTGACCTAGTTGACCAGTTTTGACCGGTTGACTGGATGAACAGTAACTAAATAAAAAACACTTTTTCAACGAGTGAACAGTAAATTCGGAGGAAAAAAGTTGGAAATAAAATTCAACAAACAATTTCGATTTTTTACTGGGTGAATAGTAAATTCAATAAATTACTATTTTTTTCAAAAAGATCTGAATTCTTTTTGCATGGACGTTTTTTAGTGCGTGATGTCCATGCCAATTTTCAGCTTGTTTGGACATTTGAGTGGTATCTTAAGAAAAAAAAATCGGCCCGAACTGTATAAGAACAGTTAACTGTTTCACAAACATCACATTTGTCTTTTTTGCTGAGAACTACTCAGATGTCCGAACAAACTAAAAATTGGAACGAACATCACGCACTCAAACATCATCCATGCAAAAATAATTCATAATTTTTTATTTTATTTTTCGGAATTACTGTTCACATGAACAAAAAAATAATTTTTTAAAAATAAAATTATTTTTTGAAATTGTATTTTTTTTCTGAATTTACTGTTCATTTGGTGAAAGAATGTGTTTAAAAAAACTAGTTACTGTTCACCCAGTCAACAGGTCAAAACTGGTCAACTGGGTCAAAACCGGTCAACAAGGAGGGGAGGGTTGAATTCTGGCCGGTTTTGAGAGTTGGGGGGGTGTAAACTAGATGGTATTGGAGTTGGGGGGTGTATATTAGACTAGGGCTAGAGTTGAGGGGTGTAATATGCACTTCTCTCATTTATTAACTACATAAGGTATATCCGGCTGAAGAAATTAAAGCAAACACAAACAACAAAAACCCATGATAAAACTGAAAAGTTACACCAAGGTTTTTCTTTTGAAATGTTGGATGAAGTGACAAACTAGACATCATTTATTCCTTCCCTGTTCACATTTTCTTTTCAGAAAAAATTACCTCATCAGAGCATGCATTGGCTATGGCTAGCTACTTAATGGTGTTTCTGCGTGGAACTAATGACTGGTTCTCTGAGGATGTAGGTAAGTTGCATACATGCTTAATGTTACTTTATTGTTTTTGCTCATGTGGCAATGAATGAATATTCTCAAAGGTATTATCCACACTGCATATTCAAAAAAAGATTATCTCATGCAGTGGCGGAGCTACAGAGAAAGAGTTGGGCGGGCCAGTCTAAAGGAGAAAAAAAATCAAATTCTGAACCATACTACTTCAATACTAGTACCGGGCATTATTCGTTATCTTGAAAACATCTGAACCGTCTCATTTTTCTTTGAAAACCACACCAATTCTTTGCTGACTAACCTTACCCATGGCCAGTTAGTATTTAGTACATAAATTACAATCTGTGAAACTTTGAAAACAATTGAATAATCCATGCTACCAAATCGATAACTGCGAATTTTAGACAAATATAGCCTTCTTTTTTGAAAGGAGTCTACAGAAAAATTGGTCTTGGGAATTTGAGATGATGCAATGAGCTACAAATAGAAGAAATAAAGGAGATTATCATGTGCACAATGCATGTGCAACGGTGCAGCTGAGCCATGGCATGGCTTGGCTGAATCGGGAACGTATGTACGCGAAGCAGTGCTGGATGTGTCTGAATCTGGTCAGCTTGTGGACTTGGCTGCAGACCTGCATTGGGCTGGGCATTCACACGCAAGCTAGCCAGAGGAAAGCCTCTCGTGAGCATCCACGCTGCTGACGCCTCACGGACGGAGTGCACTAGGCATATGTAGTTTGCTTTTTTGCTTATGGGCAGGGCGGGCCACGGCACGCTTTTACCTGCACGTAGCTCCGCCAGCGATCTCATGATTGAACCTAAAAGTACTTGCCATTGGTATAATATTTTATTTCGGGATGAACCAGATGTATGTCCAAACTCGATGATACAGAAGATAGAGAAGAGATGGAACGTTATAACACAAAGAAAACCTTATGCCATTAGTGATCATACCTGTCCTAGCCGTGGCCAGCATGTGCCTAACCGTATCATATTCTCTGTCTCGTTTATTTTATCAACAATATCCGACTATACTCGGCCTTTTATGCCGATCAGTCTCCACACACCTTAAAGCTATTTCAATGAATGTCTTCATTTTCTTCATAATATGGCTCTGAAGCATACACCGACGTTGCGAGTAACCTATCCCTCCAGTTTCTTTGCACCTGAAAAAAGAGCATAAATAATGGAAGTAATACTAGAAAAGTATTTTTTTTCTTACCTGTTCAATGAACTCCTGTGAAGACATTTCAGCACATTTGGAGTAGCCCGTAGGTCCTGTCATTAATTTTATGATAACAACACCCAAGCTGAATATGTAAAACTTGTTTGAGATAACATTCCGCTCTATGTATTCCGGTGGTAAATACCCGCTGCATGACAAATTACACATATTTATATATACAATTCTACCAATGCAAGCTCATTTCCCCGCCAAGTTGCACTAAAGGAAGAATTGAACTCACCGTGTTCCTAAAGAACTATTTGTGATTTGGGTTTGTTCTTCTCCCAACAGCCTTGACAATCCAAAATCTGCTATTTTAGGTACCATATTCTCATCCAGCAATATATTGGCTGGTTTTAAATCCAGATGAAAAATAGGAGGTTTTAGCTCTACATGAAGGTATTTCAAACCATGGCAAATCCCCTTAATTATTGAGTAGCGTGTGTGCCAATCATGGCCATTAGATTCATCTGAAGCAATAAACAAATGGCATCAACAAAATGTATATGTTATGTCCTTATACCGTACTACCTTCTAATACAAGTAGAGCACCATGCATCATACCCGAAATGCAGCTGTCAAGGCTTCCATTCTGCATAAACTCAAAGCAAAGCGCCCTCTGTGTCATTTCAGCAAGAACCATTTTCCCATTGTAGGGCAAATATTCTCGCCTAGTTTCATGGCAATAGCCAACTAATTGCACAATGTTCTTGTGATGAAGACTTGCTG
The DNA here is from genome assembly GCF_003073215.2 of Triticum urartu. Taxonomy (NCBI): domain Eukaryota; kingdom Viridiplantae; phylum Streptophyta; class Magnoliopsida; order Poales; family Poaceae; genus Triticum; species Triticum urartu. Next base: position 10,728,257 of record NC_053023.1, read on the forward strand.
GGTTGTGATACTCTTTCTCAAATTGTTCATCGTCAAGTCCAGGCATTGGATAAAGCATCTTCACCGCAATCTTTTTTCCATCTTCATACAGTCCCTATTGAAAATCTTACAATAATGTTTTAATTTTCTGTTCACCTCAAGCATTATCATATATGTAAGACGTATCAAGGAGAAATGTGCATATGTTTGGTGTGGCAGACAAGACAGTACTTCAGGATCAAGTATGGGAGGTAGTCAATTAGAGCATATCTACTTGATCCCCTAAAACTGGTTAGAGGAGTAAAAATCCAGTTTTACTCCTCTAATCAGGACCTAGCCAATCTCCTAAAACCCATAGAGGAGTATATATTTTACTCCACCTCTCAGCCAGCGAGTAAAAATACTCCATCGCTCGACCGCGGAGTAAAAATCCCCTCGCCTCTCTACCTCTTCACACCTAATCCCCCGCCGCCCACATCTCGCCGGCAGCTCCTCCACCACTCCTGCACCACACCTGTGCTTTCATGGCCGGATCCCGTGGCCACCGCTCCCCGCCGTTCGTCCACAGCGCGGATCCGCACTACCACGAGCACACCCCATCTGGCGGGCTAGCCAGCTTCCCAGACCTCCCCGCGCCACCGCCGCCACAGAGGAAGTACCATGGCATGCGACAGCGGGCATGGGGCACGTGGATGGCTGAGACCACGGATCAGCGCACCCACAAAAAACTGTGGCTCGGATCCTTCCACGCCGCTGAGCTTGTCGCCCACAAGTACAACATTTGGTCAGTCCGGCTGCAGTGCACCGAGGGCCGCCAAAATTTTGAGTGGGGTGAGATGCCGCTGCTCGATCCAGTTGAGCCGGGGGTGGTGAACGCGCGGGACGCAAGGGAGGACTAGGAGGCGATGGGAAGGCTCACGGCGGAGACCGCCGACGAGGCGTACATGGCAGAGCTCCATCACGAGTACCCCAAGCTAGTGGAGGCGGAGTGCTGCCTGTACGAGCAGCGAGCAGCCGGGTGGGCGGAGGTCATCGTCCTGCCAAGCGACAAGGAGGACAACGACGGCAAAAGAAGCGGCGTAAGTGGAGGCGGGGGAGGAGGCAGCATAAGTGGAGGCGGCAACGACGCCGGCTTCCTCAACGAATGGTGAAGAATCTTCGGCGGCGGCGACAACAACAGCACAGGCCTGACCCCATGGTCGGTCGGATCGATAAAAAGACATGGTTGACGCTCCTGCATTCAGATAGCCACTAGTTTTAGTAAGTTTTATCGATTAGTTTTAGTTAATTTAGAAGTAGACTATATTTCGGTTGATGGCAATGTGAACTATTATGGGTATGTGTTCAATTTCGGTTAAGTTTAGTTTGTTTCAATCGAGTTTGTGTTCAACATGGCCGAATTTGATATTTACTCCGCTAAATCTAGGAGATCGGCTAGAAATGGTAAAGAAAAATTAGAGTAGTAAAATTAATCCACTATGCTTTACTCGACCGGATTCTCCTCTATATTTTAGGGGATCGGTTAGAGACGCTCTTAACAAGATAAGTAGAGAAGGAAATAATGTACTAGCTCATAATCTGCACAATGTGTTGTTTAATATATACAACCCCACGTGTGCCAATTTGGAAGTTTGGCACACATATCACCTTTTTCTACATATACATGAAGGGATATATATATATACTCCCAGGAGTATGTACTCCCACCTTTTTTATATATCCGCTACCTAGTTTCCGTTGCTCGGAGAAACCATCTGTTATTTTTTCCAGTAAATGGAACGCCATACTCCTTGGAACCACACTTTCAAGGTCCATGTCTATATTTCTGCCGGTGGAAAAAGGAAAAAGGAAACTGTTGCATGAGAAAATTGCATTTACAGTGAAAACAATAATTACGAAACCATGACCATATTAATTGCTCTTACTTATCCTTCTTGATCTCAAACAAATAACAGGCCCCACTTGATTTTGCACGGATCAGATTTCTTTTCCTGAGAAATGGTCAAAACCACGGATGAAAACACAACACCAAAATATAGTACTATAGGAGAGTGTTTGCATATGTATTTCACATGAATTGCAATGAACTTTCAAATTTTTTGTGGGACTCCGGAAAAGTTCCCGAGTTCCAAACAGTGCCTAGAGATGCATAGTTTGTTATGAGCGGATGAGCCATGCCTAGCTATTATTCCACCATACAGCTAGCACGGATATGTTGATTTACAAAGAGTAATTAAGTGCAGATTAGCTAGTAGAACACAGATCTGGTATGATCAAGGATCTAGGTATGGACTTAACCACAAATTAATCAAGCGTGGTGTAAGGGAGGGAAAGCTATGGCGAACATGCTAACCTGGAGCAGGCCTGCAGCGGCGCTCGTCAACGCGCCTGGTTGATGCAGCGTGGTGTAAATGGGCAAGCAACTCGGTCCCTCTGCTATAGATGAGTGGCAGGTCCGTAAGCCAAATTATAAACTGGATTGGAGAATACCGTGTTGACCGATACAACGTTTAACTAACCCCATGTAAGCAGAAATATAATACTATTGCCGAAAAAAGGTTTCCCCCGCTTTGTATACAAAGCAACCAACCGAACATCCAACGATAAGTGCTGGGGCGGAAGCAGCACAGTCACGTCCAAAAGAAAAGAAAGAGAAAATACAAGAGAAACTAATGCCAACAATGGCGGATCGACAAAAAAACGAAGAAGCCTCGAGACCGCTGCACCCACCGGAGATCGCCCACCAAGCTCCGAGCCTCCGAAGCACCGGTACCAATCAGCACCTCCAAGAAGGGACGCGACGATGACGACGCTGCTGCCAAGGGTTTCCCCGGTACACTGTGAGGAGAGAGGAAGGGTAGCCCCGACGCCCTTCAGAAAGGTCAGGCGATACCCACAAGCGCCACCGCGTCGGTGTCGGCCAAGCCAACAAGGATTTCTCCCGACCCCAACCTCCATCTCAGGCACTTTAGAGCTCGCCACCAAACATACCCTCACCATGCGCCAACCCGGTCACGAAGCTTCCCACGCCGTCTCACCACGGCACCATGAAGCATGGTCCGCACAAAGAGGGAGCGGAGCCGGGATTAGGGCAGTAGCACCGTCGGCATGCGGGAGGGCCCACGTCCACCGTCGAAGACGGTAGCTGACCGGACGCAATAGCAGGAACATACCAGGCCCGTGACCGCACAGGCCCGGCCGGGATCTCCGAGGCCCGTAAAGTTCCCGCCTTTGTGCTGCAGCCGGCATGCCGTCGACGCCGCCGCCCCTGTCCAAGCCGCTCCCCTGCCTCCCCGCACAGAGAGCCGCCAAGTGGAAGCACCACCACCACCGCACCGCCGGCCACCACCACCAGGTCGCCGGACCGCCACCAGCCGAGCCGCACCACCACCGCACGCCCACGACGGCGAGGAACCAACGCAGCCGTCGGGGGCCCGAAGCCGGACCCCAGCCGCCGCCCACGCCGCCCGCAGCCTGCGCCGCCTGCCGGACGGATCTGGCCGCCACGGCGAGGTGCGCACCACCGCGCAGCCGGCCACGCCGCGCCATGCCCGCTAGGAGGCCGCGCGCCGCCACGCCGCGGTGCCGCGCGTCCGCACCGCGCCCGCACCTGAAGAAGCAGCCCACGCCACCCCATCGCGTCGGGGGAAGAACAGGCCCCGTCACCGCCGGCGCCGGTCGGGCTTCGCCCGGCCACGCCCCCTGGCAGCGGCGAGGGAGGAGGGAGGAGGAGGGGAGGCTCGCGGCGAGCGGATCTGGGGGCCCTCGCGGGTGGCGGCGCAGGGAGGGAAGGGTTTCTGCGAGAGCCCCGCGGGGAGGGGGCGTAGGACTAGATTGGAATGTTGATTTTAACTGGCCCAAGCCCAATATAATACTATTAGGACATACAGCTAACGCACTTGCATGGTTTTTTTAGAAAAGGAGGATGACCCCGGCCTCTGCATCTGGAAGATGCATACGGCCATTTTATTGATTATTCTCAAGGACCTTACAAAGTATTACAACAATGTGCTTGAATCCACCATCTTGGCAGCATATGCCACTACTCCTATTCAAAATGATGAAGGGGTGCTAGTTGGGCCACTACCCAAACCAATGACCTAAGCCTAACATCAAAAGCCGGAAGCCGAAACTCATTCGGAAGCCCCAGCCGAGCCACATACCGGGTCTGGGACACAATCCGGGCAGACTCACTCGTGTGTCGTCGCCGCCATCTTCCACAGGTCCGTCTTCAGATCATATTGAGGCTTCTACCTTGTTTGGCCACTCTGCCATCGACGTCACCATGACGCCGGACAGCAACCTCCCCCTGCGCGAGTCCATCTCCGTGCATCGGACGCCGAGCCTCCACAGCGCCATGCCGCCGATATCCGCCGCCATCAATATGTGAGATGAAGCACCGCTCCACCATCCCCTGGCCAGCACTTACTCCAAAACGATGCCCCCAGGAGGGAAAGCGATAAAACGCCATCATCGTCTGATCCGGAAGACCCAGATCTAGGGTTTCCCCCGGAGCATCCCGAACCTGATGACGCAGACTGCAATGACGATGCCTCAACAAGGGAACGACATCTAAGACGCCGCCATCGTCCGCCATGACCGTAGTCGGCGCGATTTTCATCGGCAATTGCTCCACCAGACGTGCGCCGCCGACGTCGCTGGTCCCTTCAACCGGAGCAAACTCCAAAACAATGCCCTAAAGAGGGACTACGACGCAAAAGCGCCGCCATCGTTCGATCCCAAAGAGATCTAGGGTTTCCCCCGGAGTTGCCCGCGCTATCAAGGACCAGACAAGGATAGAATCCCGCGGATCTGCCCAGCTGCCGATGAGTCACACCCACCACCGTGCCGACGGCAGACCAGCGATCAAGGCCCACGCATGGGCATAGATCCGGCCGCGCCGCCGTGAACCGATCCGGTCACGCTGCCGCCGTCCTTGGCGGCCGCGACGCACCAGATCGCGAGACCTCCTGCCGCGGGGAAGCGAGGTCGCCGATGCGCCGCCATCCACAGCCTACCGCGCGGCCGATCTGCCGCCGCCTCGAACCGCCGGCGTGCGCCGCGCTGTGGTGCCCCGTCGCCGCCGCACCACACCTCGGAGCAGCCACGTCCGCCCGCGAAGAACTGCTGCACGAGGAGGCAAAGGGGGCCCCGCCGCCGCCGGCGCCGGCCGGGCTTCGCCCGGTCGCGCCCTGTGGCGGCGGCGAGGGAAGGGACGGGAGACGGGAAGCCTGCCGGCGGGGATTTGGGGGCGCCTCCCGGTCGCCTCGCGGGGGCGACTCGGGAGGGCAGTTTTCTCGGGAGGGCACTTGCATGGTGACCATGTTACTGTTCTGTTTTCCGGGTAGAAAAAAAGAAAAAAATAAACTGCTGCACGAGAGATAGTTCATGTTCATATTTACAGGTACAATAAGCATTAGAAATTTATGGCAAATTTAAGTGCTCCTCTCCCTGTTGATCTTTATGGGCTCTACCAGTACACAAGGGGGCTTGCGAAAATGAGATTCATGCACAACAGCAAAATACATATAAAGATGAATAGTTTGTGATGGACCATTTTTTCCTCCTACTATAGTCACATACATCAGATATGTGGCTACTTCCATACCTAATAAATGCAGATTTGCAGTAAAACGCAAATGTATGAAGATCAAATGGGCATGCATTTAACCGACAGGTTGTTAAAATAGCAGTAGAAGGAAAGCAATGTCGAAGGCACAAACCTTGCAAAAAAAAGGCCTGCAACGAGAGCGGTAGGCGCTTGTGAAACTGGAAGGAAAATGACCAGCTAGCTCGGTCTTCATTTAAAGATGGAACACGTCAACACGATCACATCCCATCATGCAAACAGATTAAATTACACAGTTGCATCCAAAACAGTCTACTTACCAGGAAGCCAAGTTGGGAGCAGGTGGCAACCGAATCATTGTATATGCCAAGTCTCTGGTCCTCGAGGAAACCATTTGTAATTTCTTAAAGAAATGCAATGGCAGAGACCTTGGTGTCACACTTGCATGACATGTTAACATTTTGGAGCTAGCATAAGCATTAGAAATTTTTATGGCCAGTTTAACTGCTCTTCACCTTGTTGAACTCTACCAACAGACCCATTCATCACTATATAAAAGGAGAGTAACAGCGATGTTGTTCGGCAATGCCGCGTAGTTTGACAAATTGGTTGATCATTGCAAGTAGGAGCCTAAGGTGGACCAGCACCGGTAGTTGAGATGCATAGTTGCATATGACAGGACGCAACCCCATTTAAATTAAACAGCTGGCCGAAACAAGGCTTAATTATACAGGGGCACACAAGGTGGTCATTACACAATTTGCATCCTCGAGATCAAGGTGAGCGGTAGGAATCCAATGTGCAGTTTGCATATTCAAATGAGCAGTAAGAAATTAGGAATACGACAGCAAATTAAGCTTCTTGGACAAATTAGTACGTACTAATTTGGAGATGAAAAAAAATGCTATAGACCAATTTCTGCACAACAGACAAACGATTTGACTTCCAGCTCCGGGGGCTCAGCACACGAAATGCGTCGACGCGGCCGTCCTTGCCGAGATGCTGTGGCTCCTGGGGCGTGTTTGGTTGCGTGTATGAGGTCCAATCAGGCATGCGCGGGAAGAAAACGGGCTGTTTGGTTAGCTGCATACACTATTGGGCCTACATAGCATGCAACTTAAAGCACCTCTGGGCTTGGCTCGCTGGAAACGCTCAGATCCGCAGTTTCTTGCGAGTCAGACTGACTCGAGTGCAAGAGAGCGGGCCCTTGTACGAGTGGGGACCGGAGGGATGCGAGGTGATTACGTCTTCTTCAACCTCCACTAAGCTTCTCTCTAATCTCCTCTCTTCCTTATCCCTCTGATCTACACAACGGTGCTTTGATTCGAGGTAAGCTCTACACGAAAAAGATGCACCTCGATGCTACGGTTCCATTCAGGCGATCGGTTCGTAGTTTCATCGGCCAGAACTTCTTTATTTTGTGTTCCCGTTTGAAACTATTCTGTACGAATTTTGTCAGATTGGTCGCCTACGATTGATCGTTTAAAATTTCCTTTGACCAGCAGCTTAATCTCGCAGTTCCGCAACATTCGTGTTGTAAGTTTTTGGTTTCGACGATCGTAGCTTCATCTCTCCTTGAACAACAGCCTAGTGTACTCACGCCGCCATGTCGAACTCCTCTGTCCTCTTCTTAGAGCCCTCCAATTCGTCCCTCTCGACGCCGACGTCCTCCCCTTGATCTCCTTGCCCGCGTCCTACTACACTAGAGTCGTTTCCGGCGTCGCTCATCTCGGCCTACTCTCTGTCGTCCTCCTGCTGCACTGACGCTGCAATGACGCGCACACTACTTTCTTGTGTCCTCTGCCTCCGTGCACACTGCAGTTCGCCGCGCCACCGACGGGGTCGATCATCTTGACCTCTCGGCCTCCTCTCTCTCGTCCCACTACACTGGAGTCGTTTCCGGCGTCGATCATCTCGGCCTTCTCTCTCGTCCTACTGCACGGATGATACCATGGCGCGAGCACTTCATTCTCCTCCTCTGTCCGTTGTCTTTGCGCGAGCACCGCAACTAGATCGCCGACGGTCATGTCAGACACAGCGCCACGGCCACTATCCACCGCAGTCGCCATGGTCCGGCGCACACTGCACTTCTTCTCCCCCTTCCTCCGCTAGCTCTTAACCCTGTGTGCTAAGTGTAAGTGCTAACTCTTAATTAAACCCCATGCGGTCAACCAAACAACGTGTAGTTGTATGCGCCGAGACAATGCAGGCAACCAAACAACGTGCCAAAGTTGATCTCTAATGCAGGAAGTCCATATATAGGCAACCAAACAACTTGCAGATGTCACATATGAAACTGTTTTTCCAGAGTCAGACTGAGTGGAGAATGATATGCAACGCAAATACTGTAGCCGGCGGCAACCAAACACGCCCTTGAAGAATGGGGCAAGGACTGCGTCGTGTTCGCTGCCGGGAAGAAGCATGAGGCAGCAGGCTCGCGCGACCCACCTGCATTCTGGCCGCGTGACGCGTAAAATGCCCAGGCCGATATGTTCATCTGCCCATCTCTGTGGCCAGATTCCTCTGCATCCTGAGATGAATCTAATATGTGGAGTAAACAAAAACAGAAAAAGTACCGTAAAATAAGAGATTACCTGCAGAATAAAGAAAACTCTAAGAGCTTATTGGAGTCAAGTCAACTTGGTTTGTTCTTTACCCGCAAAAAAAAAAACTTGGTTTGTTCTTTCAGTTTTGCTAAAACTCATTTAGATGAAATTTAATTTAGTCTTATTCATCTTTTATAGCTATTAAATGTGATGCTATAAGATACGTGTATGCTGACGTGGGTTGTATCCATTCTTATTTTTCAGGTGAATGAGACCAAATTACGTCTTATCTAGATGAGTTTCAGGTACTCCCTTGTTCTTTTCTGTCTCTGCAACCAGCAACGCGTTTAGCTGCAGACACGCTCCATTAAAAGGTTGCTAGCTGCTGCTGGTGCTGGGCGGGTGGGATCCTCCTTGTCATCTTCGCCGCCGAGAGGAGAGGAGCTGCTCCATCGTCGCCTTCCATTCACTCCTTCTTCTCCAGGTCAGGCCAGTGCTCCTCCTACGCCATCTTTGCTTAGTACTGTAGGTTTCTTTCTCTGTCAGGCAAATCACGGGGTGTATTCGCTTCGCGATATATCGATCGGTCTCTCGCTGGATTTCTTCACAAAAGCGTCGGCTCCCTCTCTCTTTTCCTGCCTCTTTCTCGGTCCCAAATCCCGTAGGCATCTTGAATCGCGGTAGATCCATATCGGCCTCCGTTGACCGCGCAACAACAGGCAGCACGGAGAGGTTGAGGGACGCATGGATGGCTGCAAAGATGTGGCAGGCCTGAGCTGCGCCGATTTGGATCAAGATCTCGAATCGCGGTAGATCAAATCGCTTTCCACCGTTTGATCTTGATCCAAAGGTTCAGCAGCCATCTTCTTCCTCTCCTTCTTCTTCCCCAGCAACATACCTCTGTTTATTTTTCCTCTGGCAGACGCCTCTGACCCTTCCTCTCCACATGCCTCGCCTCCGGCCGGCGAGGTCCTGTCCGAGCCCTCGCCAGTGGCGCCCTGGCCGGCTGCGACGTCTTCATCTCATCCTCGCGCTCTGTCCAAACCGAGCAGCAACCATATCTGAAAGACCCCCTACCCACACTGGTCAACGTGCTGCCACGCCTCCATCGGTGACGCCGCCTCCAGTCGCGTTGTCCGCATATACGGCACGGTCTCACCCTCGGGGATTCTTGTGGAAATTGACTGACGCCGAAACTATATGAGTGCGATGACGTAGTTTCAATCCTTCCTGTTTATTTCTAGGTGCCGCAGCAGTTGTTGATCCCATTATAATTTTGGTTTCTCACGAAGAAGACGAAGAAGATCGTCCAGTAAGCCTGCTGGGTGTGAGATAGCCGCAGCATGGATTTTAAGCTCCATGATATCGAAACTATCACCAACAACTTTGCCGAGGCTCAGAAAGTCGGCAGTGGTGGACACGGAGATGTTTACAGGGTATGATCGACTAATTCTATACCATCTTCCATTTGTGCTTCTCACATTTAAAATCAAGATCTGTACCATGACAAGTTGTCGATTTTATCAGGCCACTCATAAAGGAGAGGAAATTGCCGTGAAGAAGCTCCATCAATTTCAGGGACTCGATGATGAAGAATTCGACAGCGAATGCCGTAACCTTCGTGAGGTACGGCACCAAAATATTGTGCGGCTAATTGGTTACTGCTACGAATCTGAGCACACATGCGTGGTGGACCGCGATGGGGGGGTTTATTTGGAACAAAGGATGGAGCGAGTCCTCTGTTTCGAATATATGCACGGCGGAAGCCTCGATAAATACATTCAAGGTAACATATAGTATTAGTGTGCATATAGGTATCTTATATGCAGTGGGAGTTCAACTCATTTGCGGTTGTTTCATCTAGATACCACTCAAATAATCAATGGAAGTTTCCCTTGTCTTGAAATATATCTGGTCCACGATTGCCTACATATTAGTTTGCTTATCAAGATGAATGATTCGATAGCTTATTTTATACACATCTTTTGCTACTAATCGCAGATGAAGCTTGCGGGCTTGAGTGGCTGACATGTTACAAGATTATTAAAGGGACTTGTGCGGGAATAAATTACCTTCACAGCTCGAAGGGAAAACCTATTTTCCATCTGAACTTAAAGCCTGGTTGTTGACACCAGATTTTGGCATGATCACGAATCCAGATTCATATGCAAAAGTTAGAGGCAACACTTCGCGGGCCGGTCCTGAGTGAGAAAGTATTCGGCCTTTGTCGGCTGAATGAGACCTTGCCGGGGTAAAACCTTGCCGCCGTGAACAGTAACCTTGCCGGGGAAAGCTTTGCCGCCGTGAACAGTAACCTTGCCGGGGGAGAGCTTGCCGCCGTGAACAGTGCCGGGGAAAGCTTGCCGCCGTGAACAGTAACCTTGCCGGGGAAAGCTTGCCGCCGTGAACAGTAACCTTGCCGGGGGAGAGCTTGCCGCCGTGAACAGTAACCTTGCCGGGGAAAGCTTGTCGCCGTGAACAGTAACCTTTCCGGGAAAGCTCGCTGCCGTGAACAGTAGAAACTGTCGGGGCCAATCCGACCAGATGCTGAAGATGGGCTCAAATCCACAGCCCACGCAAGGAGCAAGACAGAAGATTGGACCAGATTCGGGCTGAATCCGAGTGGGACCAGAGCTAGGATTCTAGGACGTGAATTGATGTAATTTTCTTGTAAGGAAAGCCTAGATAAATCCTTTACTTGTATGGGAAGTCCAGTCGCCTCTTATATATGTTGGGGGTGACGGCCGATTGAACAACACACAATCGAACAAATCTATCTACATCTTTTACCTTTACTTTTCCTTCTCCCTTGTTCTTCTTCTTCCTCGTTCTTCGTTCGTTCTTCGTGTTGAAGGGCAGCGATCCTCGAGGCTCTAGGGGCGGGCGAACCGACCTAGGGCAGCCCATAGCCGCCGCACGTCCAGACGGGGTCCCTCCCGGGCGTGTGGGGTTTCGGGTCCTCAAAAGCGCCCGCCGGATTGTCTTGCGTACCGCGCTTCCGGCAGGTCTCCTTCGACGTGAGCTGCGGTGCATCACCCCCGGCGTCGAGGGTACACAGTGACGTGTTCGTGTGCGAACACACTTTTTGGCGACTCCGCTGGGGGCGAAGCTTTGAACGGTCTCCGGCCCGTTCTTACTACGAAGAGATGGTCATCTAGGGTTTGCAGTCTACAAAGGTAATATGAATACCCAATTCACATATGTAGATGCAAATAATGCGTATGTTGTTGCTAGATCATCTAATGAGCATAATGTATCGGCTAGCCCTATATTTATCAATCATGCATCTAATTATGTGCAAGGGCCGATGCAACAAAATATCCATGATTCTACTTCATATAATTTTAGCAACATGCAACATATGTACCCCAACCCTCATGCATCGGCAACCCCACAAATCCATATGCCGATGAACAACATGATGGGTTCGGTTAATCGATTTGAAACACCTGATGTTAAAATTTCCAATAGCATAGAAGAAAGTGTTTCACCTTTTTATTCATCGGCAACTAATTTGCAGTATGTGAATCCAAACGTGCCGGTGGATAGGGGAATTGGCCATGTTGCTACTAGTTATTTGGCCAATTACCCTCAAACATCATATGCTACACCTAATGCTACTAATTTTTTGGCACCATACGCAACTGTTGATGTCCATAATTCGGCTACGCACCTTCATGGTCATGGCCGAATAAGTGAAACTTCTGCAGGAGCACAAATGCCTTCACCTACTACCGTGGCATATCATGTACCCCCTACACAATTACAGAATTTCGGCAACATCTCATTGCCGAAAGAGTCTAAAAGCATCGGGGGGCAACCATATCCAGACTGGGTGGTTGAGAACAAGCTTACATTCTCTTGGGATTTGTGCAACTCCATTCGACAGGAACTAATAGAAGGCGGGAAGCCTCATGATTTTGCTGCAGTAAAAGCTATAGTTGTGCAAATGATACGGTCGCCCAGTGGTGTACCATCTAGTGTACCCCCTAAACAATTGCAAAGTTTCGACACCTCATTGCCGGAAAAGTCTGAAAGTATTGGGGGGCAATCTCATGAGGAGTGGATGGAAATTGAGATGAAAAAGTTTAAAGCTTGCCAAGCTGAGATGTGGGCTAAAATTAGACGAGAGCGAGAAGCCTTGCAAATTCAAAAAGATAAAGTTGTTGATTCAGGCAACAAAGAAAATTCGGTTATTAGAAAAGCCGAATCAAGTAGTATATATTCTGAGACCATCAAATCCAAAGAGGCAAGCATTATTGAGAAAGGGCATGGAAAGCATATCAAAACAACCATACTTGATTTTTCCGAAGTCAATGGAACCTACTTCCTGCCCTATGAGTTTCGTGCCGTAGAAATTGACAAGCCTCAAGGACAAGAACAAGTAGCTGAACAAAGTTCGGCTGACATGGATCTTCAAAGCAATGATGCACGGAATCAAGAAAAAGATGATGACAAGGTGTTGGGGAGCCATCCAAAGACGGAGCAAGATGTTCTTCAAGTGGCACCACCATCATACTCTCCCAACATATTTGAAGAGGTATGCATACAGAGTAATTTGCCTATTTTCAGATTTGGTCGCAACTTCATTATTGATGCATCTATAAGAAATATTCTCATAAGTAATTTTGAAAGACCAATGATGAAGGGTAATTTACTTGTTAGCAATAAAATTGTTACAAAGCATATCGGTCAATACATTGTACCATTCGAAGAGACCGATAGTGACTTATTATTGAAGCCAAAGCTTATCCCATTGCTTTATTCAGAGTTCATATCTAATTGGGTAGCTTTGCTTGCTTCATACTTGGCTTACGCATGGTCTCAATTGAGACATGTGTGTTTTAACTATTTTTGTTTCAGAAATATAAAGCCAAGGTTAAATTATTTTGAGAAATCCGATGCTAGTATTATATCTTATCCAAAGACATCGGAGATAGAGTGCAAAACACAATGTATAGCCGAATGGGAAGATTCTAAATCTGAACCATTCATTTGCTTACCTCCAAAGCCGTTCGCACACCAAGATCGGCTAGAAAACAAAATGTATACCTTTGATTCAAACATGTGTGATCAAATCTTCGATTTATTGTTAAAAAATAATTACATTAGAATTCTTGATCACCATGTCAAACCATCTATCCAAGGACGAATTTATTGTAAGTTGCATGATTCATTCAAGCATAGTATTGAGGATTGCAGCATGTTTCGTCAAATAGTTAAATCGGCCATTGATAAAGGACGATTGAAATTTGTTGAGACACCAAAAGATGATTATTCTATTCCAATTGGTCCCGATGGTAAAAGGTTTTTGCATCGGCTGCTTCAAGCCGATTCATTTAAAGAGAAGGTAAGAACTACAGGTGATGGGGTCGACCTTTCAAGTAATCAAGTTGTTGAAGAACATAATGAACATAATCTTGAGGGCGAGAATTCCATCGAAGCTACAATGGAGACGCCAAGGACTGGGGGGCAGCAAGCAAATCCAACGATCGATGAAAGCAAACCAAAAGAAAACAAAGGCCGAAATAAGCGCAAGTGTAAAAGATCAAAAATCACCTTCGCTGAACTATTGGAGAAATATCAAAAGAAGAGTGAAGAGAAGAATGGTTATCGGCCCAATCATGCAAAGAAACCAAGATCACCCCCAAGGAGCAAATATGAGGATCGGTATTGGCAAAGTGAGAGTCTCAATGCAACATATTCATATCCTTATTTTGGGCCGCCAATGCCAATGCTGTGGATGCCTCCCTATGCTCATGTAGATCCATATTCATCATGGGACAGGTATGATACAAGGGAACATTCTCCATCTTATTTTAGACCATCTCACCAATATTATGCGGCTCCGAGAAGATCAACATTTGAACAGTCACATGTTAAAGACTGTTTCAATTATAAGGAATCGGTCCGGACACCATGGATGAAAAAAGAGGTGGTCAAGCAAGTCTACCGCGTGAAAAGAGATGGTCGTAAGTGTGCTACTTCAGATTTGATCTCAAATAATAAAGAGCCAATTAACATGTTGACATTGGCTACTAAAGGCAATGAGACGAAGCAACCTATTATCAAGAGTCAAAGTGCCAAATCTGAAGAAAATAAGTTGACAGTGCACAAGGTAAAACAAGAATTGCCATTGCTTCAAACAAAATCACAGCCGGGATGCCCACTCGGCTTATCGTGTTGGCGAAAGAAGGAACTACAAAAACTTAGTGCACATGAACTTGAAGAAAGGAACATGGCATGGGTTCCCAAAGGAAGTGCTCAAAATAAGAATTATGTGAAAGCATCCATTAAACGACGTGTGGCAAAGATGAAGAAGGAAAAGAGTGAAAACTATGAAGGACCAAGCCAAAGGTTTCAACATCTTCGTTCCACACATTATCCATATTCTTCAACTATGTCATTGATGCCTATGCCATGGAATTCGTCATCAGGTATGATTGGTTACCCTCAATGGACTTATTATAATCCAGGGATGCAATATAATTTCTTACATCATGAAAGGGTATTGCCAAATCACTATACATTTGATTAGCTACAAGTTTGTTGCTGATCCAAAGGGCCGAAATACTTGATTTGTCATTTCATTTGTTTATTTCGGCTATATGTGCTTTGAATGAAGTTTACATAGTAATGGACGATATATACTTACCGTCCTAAGAAGATGCAGAATGGACGATGGAGTGTTGACATCGTCCTTAGAACCAACATGGTACAAGTTATTTTTCGGCACGCTAGCTATGCCGAAAAACAGGGGGGCATGTGTTGACACCAGATTTTGGCATGATCACGAATCCAGATTCATATGCAAAAGTTAGAGGCAACACTTCGCGGGCCGGTCCTGAGTGAGAAAGTATTCGGCCTTTGTCGGCTGAATGAGACCTTGCCGGGGTAAAACCTTGCCGCCGTGAACAGTAACCTTACCGGGGAAAGCTTTGCCGCCGTGAACAGTAACCTTGCCGGGGGAGAGCTTGCCGCCGTGAACAGTGCCGGGGAAAGCTTGCCGCCGTGAACAGCAACCTTGCCGGGGAAAGCTTGCCGCCGTGAACAGTAACCTTGCCGGGGGAGAGCTTGCCGCCGTGAACAGTAACCTTGCCGGGGAAAGCTTGCCGCCGTGAACAGTAACCTTGCCGGGAAAGCTTGCTGCCGTGAACAGTAGAAACTGTCGGGGCCAATCCGACCAGATGCTGAAGATGGGCTCAAATCCACAGCCCACGCAAGGAGCAAGACAGAAGATTGGACCAGATTCGGGCTGAATCCGAGTGGGACCAGAGCTAGGATTCTAGGACGTGAATTGATGTAATTTTCTTGTAAGGAAAGCCTAGATAAATCATTTGCTTGTACGGGAAGTCCAGCCGCCTCTTATATATGTTGGGGGTGACGGCCGATTGAACAACACACAATCGAACAAATCTATCTACATCTTTTACCTTTACTTTTCCTTCTCCCTTGTTCTTCTTCTTCCTCGTTCTTCGTTCGTTCTTCGTGTTGAAGGGCAGCGATCCTCGAGGCTCTAGGAGCGGGCGAACCGACCTAGGGCAGCCCATAGCCGCCGCACGTCCAGACGGGGTCCCTCCCGGGCGTGTGGGGTTTCGGGTCCTCAAAAGCGCCCGCCGGATTGTCTTGCGTACCGCGCTTTCGGCAGGTCTCCTTCGACGTGAGCTGCGGTGCATCACCCCCGGCGTCGAGGGTACACGGTGACGTGTTCGTGTGCGAACACTGGTAAAATTCTGCTGGACAGAAGTATGACCCCCAAGATTGCAGATCTTGGTGTGTCAAGACTTGCTGCTTCAGAAAAAACAGAAGAAACGTTAACAGATATGCCCCACGGAACACTGTAAGTTGATGGATGATCATACTCTGAGCTGTTCATTTTTCAAAGAGATCCTCAACAAAAAATTCCTTGTATTTTTAACTAACTATTAACCATATCAATTCAGGGGGTTCATGCCACCGGAGTATGTGAACAGTTGCTTGATATCAAAGAAGTTTGACGTATTCAGTTTGGGCGTCATAATTATAAAAATACTTGCTGGAAATAATGGCTATGACAATTGTTCTGAAATGTCCCCTGAAGAGTTTATTGAGCTTGTAAGAAAACTCCTGTCTATTTACCATGAACATACATAGGTCTCTTTCACATTGTATATACGTGTTTGCTTAATTCTTTTGGCGTTGCAAACAATGTAGTATCTTTGTAGGGAGTTTTATGCGCAATTTGCATGCAGGTAACTGAAAACTGGACGAAAAGGTTGCGGGCATTGATGAGCTATTCATTCCAGGAGGACATCCTACGAGTGAGGACTTGTGTTGAGATTGCATTAAGGTGTGTCGCCTTGGACCGAAACAAAAGGCCTACCGTGACAGATATTGTTCATGAACTGGAGGCACTGGAAGCCAATATCACAATAATGTCATACACAATTGTGCAGGTATGTATGATGGATGTGGGGAATTTTTATGTACTCTGCAATTTCACAAATGAACTTGTAGAGAGCTAACCCTTCTTAAAAAATATTACGAAATGAAAAGGCTTTCTTACTTATTTACTAGTCAAGAACAAATCTTGTTTCCAAGCACACATACTAAGATGGAGAATTGGAGTTTAGAGGAGGAAGTTGTATTGAGATTAGACATAGGATGTGCCCATTTATTCTCAACCCAAGTTTGGTATCTAATGAGAACTATGTGTATGAATTTGAGAAAAAAGTGTATTCCCTCATTTAGTTAGTGGAAATTTATGATGGACTGAGAGGCGATAAAATAAGCTTAGGGCATCTTCAACGGCGACCCGCAAATTTCCTCCTGCATCCGTACACGGGGGGGTGGGGGTGGGGGGATCAGTCCGCAGACACTAATGTCGGAAGCCTCCTCGAGCTCTGCCTCCATGACCTCCTCCTTCGGAGGCCCGGGAACTGAAGCTATCTGCCTCCATGTCCTCGCCAAGTGGCTAATCAGCCAAACCATGTGCAGCCCACCAAGCTTGGCTTCAACGGGAGGGGAGGAGCGGTGGCCTTCTTAGGATCGGAGTGGCGGCGACCTACCGTGCACTACTCTTCCTCGCTGCTGATGGCGCCCACGGACGTGCCAGCTTCTTGGTCGTGGCAGGGGGCGCGGCCTCGGCGGAGCCGGTGATGTCCTCGTCGTCGACGTTGGTCTTGCCCCACACCTCGTCCGGCACCCCGTTGAACTCCTTGTAGGCGGCCCCCAATTCCGCCTGCCGCTGGCGGTAGAGGCGGATCTCGAGGCGGAGCGGTATGACTCGAGCAACGCCACCTGCTCTGCTGCATCCATGTTCAGCATGATCTAACAACCAGCGTTGAGCCACTCCTCCGCTTGTTGGTGCTCCTGGGAGATGGAGGCTGTAGGCGACATCGGCTTGCTGCTGCCGCTCCTCCCGCACCATGTCCATGTAATGGGCACAGGCCTTGCCAATGGTCGTGGTGCAATGCACCGGCGAGGAGGGTGCCCCAGGCTCGTCCTAGACCGCGACCTCCATTGAAATATCCTCGGCCTCCAGCTGCCTGCCAGCCTACAATAATGGCGGCCATTTCCTTCTTCTACTCCGGCGATAGTCCGTCCTAGAGAGCTTTGGAGTGCGAGGAGGCCATGGTGCGGAAGAGGTGAAACGGACGATATGGCAGACTTAGCATCTGTACAATGGCCTCCTCTTAATTAACTTGCCACGTCCGATTTTTTTTTGCCTATATGACAGACTTAGCATCTGTACAAGGTGAATCATTTGGAGGAGAGAGATGAATATGACGACCTCAGAAAAAAATAATGCCAAGCACGTGAAACTAGAAAAACATTTAAAAGAAGGATTGTTCCAAACGTTCGGACTATAGGTATAGATCCGAACGATCCCACAGCCCTGCGATGGCGTGCAAGCTTTCTAACAAACCGCATGCAAGATGCGTCAAATACTTCTATATTACCAAATGAATTTAGCATGGTAACCCACTGCATGCACATAAACAAAATTGATGACATCACAAAAGATTTCATTAAAATTTAAAATTCAAAATGTTTTGTAGCTCAAACCGTCGCTCGGATTGAAAAACTGTTTTCACATAAAAAATCCGTCTCAACGAGATCTACGAAACTAGATCTTATGTTGATATGTTTCGATGATTTTTTTCCGGGTAAGAAGTTACCACGCGTGGGGTATGCAAGTTATCACGTCTATGATACATAAGTTAATATGTTTACATAGGCAAAATCCGGGCATAAAAATGACTTCTTCCAACTTTCTCCCACGTGCAAATGCACTAAAGTGCAGAAAAACTAATGTCGTCGTAGATTCTCTTTATTTTTGAAATTTTGAAATGTTTTGTAGCTCAAACCGTCTGTTCGATCAAAAATCCGTTTTCACAAAAAAAGAAAATCCGCCGCGGCGAGACCTTCGAAACTAGATACCATGTTAACATGTTTTGAATACTTTTTTTTCTAAGTCAAAAGTTATCATGCCTGGGCTAAATAAGTAATCAGCTCTACTATGCATATATTACCATGTTATTTACACAGATCCTACCGGAGTATGGTTTCAACAATTTTTTTTATGGGTCAAAGTTATCGTGGTGTTTGTACTCAAGTTATCAGGACCGGGAGCCTATATTATCATGCTACTTACACAAAAAGTTATCAAAGTATGTTTTCAACAACTTTTTTCACGGGTCAAAGTTATTGTGATGTTTGTACCTAAGTTATCAGGTCTGGGGATCCAATATTACCATGTTATTTATACAGATGTTACCGGAGTATGTTTGCAAACAACTTTTTTACATGGGTCAAAGTTATCTTGATTTTTGTACTTCAGTTATCATGTTCGGAAGGGTATATTATCATGTTATTTACACAAGAAGAAGTTATCAGTGGTATGTTTTCAACAAAAAAAATTCATGGGTCAAAGTTATCGTGGTGTTTGTATTCAAGTTATCAGGACCGGGAGCCTATATTATCATACTATTTACACACAAAAAAGTTATCAGAATATGTTTTCAACAACTTTTTTTCGCCGGTCAAAATTATCATGGTGTTTATACCTAAGTTATTAGGTTCAGGAGCCTATATTGCCATGTTATTTACACAGTTGTTATCAGAGTATGTTTTTAACAATTTTTTTCCATGGGTCAAAGTTATCATGGTGTTTATTCCTAAGTTATCAAGTCTGTGAGTCTATATTATCATGTTATTTACAAAGAAGTTATCGGTGGTATGTTTTGATCAACTTTTATCCATGGGGCAAAGTTATCGTGGTCACTGTACCTAGAGCCCGATGACATGCATTGGTTGCATGCTCCTGGTCTTGAAATGGAGAGAAACATGCTACCATAATGAGAGCACGGATTATGTGCTCCCATTTCAGTCCTCTTAATTTTCCAGTCCATTATTTACTTTCCTCGGACAAGGTAGAAATGGGAGCAAGACAACGAGACATACTACCGTAATGGAAAGAAACAATAGCATTTTCAATACTATATACGGAAACGCCTATTGTAACCAACGGGCTATTTAAAAGCATACAATTAGGGGTACGACATCAAAAGTAATTTAAATGAGCTGGTTAATGGGCCTGAGCTTAGTTACGAGAGACTCAGATCCGAATCCAAAGGCACCCCACACACAGACATCAGAATTATTTTCTAGATTTTTGGCTGTATACGATAAAAGGAAATGCAACGTCTGTTTAATCACAGGAAACAGTCAGCTGGGCTGGTTACCGAAATTTAAATGCATGCAGCAGGTGCAAGGATCGACTCCTACCGCTTCGTCTTTTTTTCGAAAAATGAAAAGCAAGCAGAAGGTGGGGCGCTGGAGCCGATCGAATCTATCGACAAGGCGAGAACGTTTGGAAATTACAATTGCTGTTAAAAGAATGCCAAGCACGTGAAACTAGGAAAATATTTAAAAGAATGCCAAGCGCATCAAAAAACTAGGAAAACATTTAAAAAAAGGAGCCCACCAATGCACGAATAGCTTTAGTTGCTAAATCATTAAATGAAACAAGCTTAGCTAGTACAGTAAGCTAAGCATTTATGCATTGACAAATGTAGTTGTTAAGATATTTAATATGCTTATCTATGCATTAATTACCTAACACATCATCTTTTTTGCTTATGTGGCATGTATGTTACTACCTATGTTACTCCCACTATGACCAGTCTTATAGTGGGAGTAACTTAGCAAGTAACATAACACATCCCAAGAAAAGTTTGCTTACATGACATGTATTTAATGAGGGAAGAGATGGTTGGAGTAACATAATATGTTACTGTAACATAACATATCCCAAAGCAAAATGAGTCTACATCTTAATAAATGATGGCTTGCATAATACTACATATATGTTACTCTCCGCTATGAAGGTAGTAACATAAACTAATAATATAGGCATGTTACTAATCAAGTTACTCCTCACTATGACTAGCCTAAGACACAATGCCAACCCAATCTCAACATCCCATAGTAATAAATTTTGCGTCATTAAGGCACACTACTGGATTGGTCCTCTCCTGCTGTCCTGCATGGACGTTTTCCAAGATGGTGCCTCGCTCACGCAGTACAGGGTTTCTCATGGTTGTGGCAAGGCTCTCTTGCATGTCTAGCTAGCCCGCACGGGGCACCCCGTACCTTTGGCGTGACTAGGAGGGCGGTACCACGTGCTCGTGCATTAAGACAACACATATATTACATGTGTTATCCATAGTTTTATCTACTCTCTCTGTTTCAAAATAAGTAACTCAACTTTTTACTAAACTTAGTATAAAGTTGAATCACTTAGGGTGTGTTTGGTTGGGAAACGAAGTAGAATGTAATGTCATGGTTCCGCTCTACTAGAATGGGTTGGTTCCGTCCTATGTTTGGTTTGGGATGGTAGGTGAAATGGAATGGTTCCATCTTAGTGTTTGGTTGGAGATATGAAATGGAATGCATTTGGTTCATCTCACATCTTGCATAAAAATAATTTCTCACATATATATGCATAATTGTCACTAGTCTTCGTATTTTTAACACATAATAAAGAATTGCCAAGGAAAATACTACTTATTCACTCATATACATGTTAAAAGTCTACCAAATACAAGGCATTCATCTATATTCATGTCAAATACAAAGCATCCACCTATATAGGGTCAAAAGATATGTCAAAATACAAGTCGTTTACTCGATATTGAGCTTTCCGTGATTAGGAAAAAGGAAGCTAGCAAGGGGCAGAACATAATTCTCTTCCCCATTAGAGCATCTATAGCCGGAGGTTGCAAATTTGGACCCTCAAACGCCCGCAGACGCGCCGGGACACGCCCACGGACAGTGACCGGGCGTGCCTCGAATTTTACAATTTACAACCACGTATCCTATTTTCAAAACATATGTTACATGCAGGGCGATGCACGTCGATCATCCTCTCCGTCTAGGGCCGGCTGGGCACCGAAAATTGCTCATACTTAATATTTTCACATCCGTATTAGTCCCACCTCGCTGACTGACGAGCTAGTCGACTAGCTTAAATATCCGGGTCATCCAGAAAGGATAAGCTTATGACATCATTGCATTCTTGTTAAGGATATGGACTCTTACTATGAATCTTCTATCTTTATCACATAGAAGATTCATAGTCAGGGTCTATCTCCTTCACATAGGGAACATTGATGTCGGCTTTTGTTGAATCTCTATGTGTCATGCATCAAAACAAAATAAAAATCTACTGTCATTGTAGTATAGGTATCAACGTATATGATCGAGACAAACTTGACACTCGATGAACAATCATTAGTCAATGAAATGCAATCTAGTGCATATATATCTCGATCACACAACAATCAAGCTTGCCGCCATCCGCTAGCACAGCTATTCAAGCCGGCCGGCGTCTGCCTCGCCCGACGATGTGGGACTAAAATTTGGTTGCACCGATGAGAGATGGAGGAGCTTCGGTCGCTGCAGGTGGGACCGCTACGACCTGTAACGGGGTCGGCGGGCGTGCCTGGTCGCGCCCGGGCACCCCCATATCCGCCTCATATTTGTGCAGGATATGAGGGATGCTGGTCAGTCCGGGCGTTTGAGGCGCCCGTCTGGGTCAGATTTTCGTGACCCGGCGGCCCGCCCGGGCGTATGAGGCGGGTTTGAGAGGTCCAGTTGTAGATACTTTTAGAGCCTGCTGTGATTACGAGAAGCTAGCAAGTAAAATGGTCGTTACTGCCGCTGCTTGTTGTGACTGCTTGGCGCTGCTTGCCTAGCTGTAGCACGTAACCCATGGACAGGCACTGTAGAGCATGTGCGAGGAGGCAGGGAGGGCCGAGCAGAGCTAATGGACGACGGTGCCCACGTGGAGGCGGTGCCGGGAGGCCGCACGGAGTAGGAGGTAGTGGGAGTCGCGGGCGCTGCTCTGCCTCCCAGATCGGACGCCGCTGCTCCGCTTGTCAGATTGGCCGCCGCCGCCGCTGCTCCGCCTGTTAGATCGGACGCCGCCGCCGTTGCTCCACCTGTCAAATCGGACGCCCGCCGCTGCTCCGCCTCTTCCCGGTCAGTCCCGAGGATCCCGCCGGAGCGACCAGGTTGTCCTTTCGAGGGGGAGAGACGAGGGACAGGAGTGTGCCGGCGGTGAGACATGAGGGGAGGGTCGAGGCTAGGACATGGCCCGGTCGAGGAAGAGAGGGCAGAGTCAAGGGAGGAGGGAGACGCGAGGCGTTCCGTGTGGTTCCCCCGATTTGGAGGTACCAGCGGGTTCCGCATTTGGGGCGAATATGCTGTTCCAGGGAATGACTTGGTTCCGGTTCTTCAACCCAACCAAACGCGAGAACCACTCCTGGGTATGGGACGGACCCATTACATTCCACTTGATGATCTGAACCAAACACATTCTTATTTTGGGATGGAGGGAGCAATATTTAAGAATAGTTATTATATTCTTTGTTTGATATAATCTTAAAGTTCATATAAAATGGTATAAATGCAATCCCTTACTATTCAAAGGAGTTTTTATTTGTTGCAGACAGGATCAAGGCCACACCAAGTGTCGTTACAACATTGAAAGATATCACAGACAACTTCTCAGAGGACCGAATACTTGGTAGTGGTGGTTTTGGTGTGGTATACAAGGTATAAGATTTAAGAGTATATGTTTTTTCGCTCAGATATGTAACCGTACTTTAACATGTAAACCAACATCCATATAAACAAGAGACTTTAAACAGGGACTGCTACAAAACGGGGAAGTGGTTGCAGTGAAGAAGCTTGTGCAGTTAACACCGAAATCACAGAAGCAATTTGAGAATGAGGCTGATCTTCTTATAACACTGAAGCACGCAAATGTAGTGCGGTTGTTGGACTACTGCTATGATACACAACCTCTGCTTGTTCCAGAACGTTTGCTTTGCTTGGAATATATGCCTAACGGAAGTCTTTACAAGTATATTACAGGTATGACCTTTTAATATGAATAGTTTTTGTTGCTTTATGTTTGATAGGATTGGTGCATTGTAGGCAGTGTGCCCAATGACATCCGAATGTCAAGTTCTCATCTGCGGTGAAAAGATCATATTACAAGCATCTACAGCCTACCTCCTCAAATCCCTCTAAAAGGTCCGCGAACGCTAGTGATCGGACAGGAGAGAGAAGAAAAAAATGACTCAAATGACTTCCTCATCATTCCAAAACGTCTGGGCTGTCTACAAACCCTAATATATTGATACCAAATCTGAAGAGGATATAAGGACTCATTGATGCGCCCAGCCAGTCTGCCACATGGGACGTTGCGCACCCCGTACCATCTTTTCTCTTTCTTTTCTTTCTCTCTATTTATCTCTACGGATTCTCTAAAGACGTCTAATGGGAGTGAGTACTCCCGGGAGTAGCCACACCTTTCCCTAAAAGCCAACTCATGGCCGTAAACTCTAGTACTTGGCCCATCGCGTTACCCTAAATCAAGCCAAGCCCCAGTGTGATTAGCCTGTGACTTGAGGTGATTAGCGCTGCCGGCGACCGCTGCCTGGTCGTCGTGCAAACTACACTCTTATCAATTCGCTAGCGGTTCAACACGGTCACCACCCAAAAAAAAAATCGCTAGGGGTTCAGCCCCAAGGTTAGCACTGTTGAGAACTGTGTACTAATCTCTCTCAACTCTAGTCTTGTACGCGGTGAAATTGTATATCCAATTTTAGTTATTTTGATGGTGTGATCTACTCCCCTTGTTTGAAAATACTTGTGTCAGAAATATGTATGTATCTAGACATATTTTAGTTTTAAATAAATTTCTTTGAGTTGTTTGATTTATGGTGCAGTCATAAACAGAAAAGGGCTACCAAACATCATAAAGATTAATTTGATTTTTAAATATGTTGTTTTGAGTACTCAACCTACTAATATTGTTAATGATGCTTATGTGCAACTTACCAATCCCAGTTCAATGGGGATGAAATTACATGATAATCTACATTTATAGGAAATCACTAGCCTGATAAACACGATGGCACGGTGCGTGTGGTAGGTTGGATATATGGTAGCATGTTCGGGCTGCTTTGTGTACTTGGTGCGCAGGCACACCAATACACCATACAACGCATGCAATTAACGGACACTCTGCCACGCATGCAAACACATGCAGACTTATTACACTGCATATGTCCGCTCCATCTTATTTCTGCTTTTCCATCAAGATACCTGACTCAGGCAGGTCTGTTCAGCAAAAAGTAACTCGGCCGGGGCTCATTTACCCTGCCGAAAAGTCTGCATGCCGCACGCCTCACGAGCTTCGACACATGAGATTGACATACAAAGGCATGCATGGGAATATCAAGTGCTACCACCCTTAGGTGATACCACGACACGGGCTTTTCCGTTGATCTCAGATCCGACGGTATCTGAGAAGCTATTGTATCTGCACACAATTTTAAGACTCTCAGATAACTTTTTTGCAAAATGCTTAAGACGGCCCAAGAGCCCGTATCACGGTATCACTTAAGAGCCATCCGTGTGTGGCTGGTGCTGCTACTGCTCTCTGTTCTGCGCCCATGCAACACATGGCGGGTGGCAACATGGAGGTTGAGGAAGGAGGATGCATGGCGAGGTGGGCAGCCGCGGTGTTGGGGGATTCGGCCATGAGTAACGCGTGTGGGGGCGAGCTCTCCCGTGTGGCGCGGCGATATGCTCATGGGGAAAGAGAAAGGATTGAGGAAGGAGAAGAGAGGCGCCCAAGCTCATCGATGCGATCACGGTTTGAGACAGGAAATATCAGCATCAATGCCCTGCTGCTTCTAGCGCACACGGATGGAGCTATGTGTATAGCTGCAGGGGCCACCGCCCCAGCCTTGTCATCTTTTGTGAAGATTTTTTTTTGTGGTAGCAACAACGAGAAATATAGCACGCTATTTCCACGTAATAGCGTCACTATAGCTTATCCGAGGTAGGGGCGATCAACTCGGGTGAGTCAACATCACGTACATGTGGTAGGAACCTAGCTGCTGCTATAAAATTTCCATGGTGCAGTTTGTCGGTCTCTCATTTTGTCCAATGAATGCTACAATTTGGAAGATGTGGGCTCCTCTGAAGTGCAATTTTTTTGCTTGGTTGATCTTCCAAAATCGTGTTTGGACAGCCGATCGTTTGCTGCGCCGAGGTTGGCCAAACTGTAATTTGTGCCCTCTCTGCAAGCAAGTGCAAGAATCTGCTGCTCACCTCCTATTCCAATGTAGGTTCACTATCCGGATTTGGACTGAAATTTGCACTTGGCTTGGCATCCTTGACTCCTCACCAATGATTTGGCGTCATGAAGACTCAGTTAAAGATTGGTGGCTTAAGGCGGTTAGTGGGGGAGGTGGCCACAGGAAGGCCACCACCTCCTTGATGATGCTTGTCTCGTGGGAAATTTGGAAGGAGCATAACGCAAGAATTTTTCAGAATGTCTCCGCCCCTACCTCCATTGTTATCGCGAAAATCAAAGAGAAGGCCCATCTTTGGACTTTTGGCAGGAGCGAAGCAGCTTAGTATTGTTATGTCATGAGAGTAGACCTTTTCGGTTTTGCCGCCTCGCGGCTTATGTCTAAACCTTCTTCTTAATCAATGAAAATGGCAAGTCTTTTGCCTTGTTTCAAACAAAAAATCCTCCATGATCATTGTATACAGTATCGCCGCAAGCCCCTGTGTCTGCATGAAGTGATACGTCGACATTTACTTTCACATTACCACGAGTTGGGTTCTTCCACATCTGTTCGAATTTCTGAGTAGGTAATTATGGTGTCATTGATCTGATAAAGTTCGTTCCAGAACCTTGATAGACATAGCAGTTTTCTCAGGTGTTTGGATTACCACTCCTTTAACAAATTGCTGCCGTTGCCACCATAGATACCACACCGCAATAGCAGCAAGCTCTGCCATAAGTAACCCATCAGATAAACCACTTAGCTTAGTACGAATCTGTTAGGTGATCTTGTCTAAGCTGGTTGGTTAGTGTCAGCTAAGTTGAGTAGTCCGGCTAGGATTACTAGTTAGGCCATATATTACGTGTTGTAGTTGGTCATATGCGAGTACTAGTTCTTGTAGGAATAGATTAGTAGTATGTGTCAAGTACGTGGCTTAGGAGATTACGAGTCCAGGTTTGGTGTTCTTGGATGTGTCCGTGCGTACGTGTAGGTTTAGGTTACATAGTCCGATTCGAATTGAGTTTGCGTGAGTCTTGGCTGAACGTGTATATATATACACAGGCAGGCCATGGATATTGTAACACTGTGGGGGGAAAGAGAAAATAAAGAGAGAAAACAAAGGGCACAACAAGGGCCCTTAGCTATCAGTTTTGCGCTGGCGTGTTCATCGTGAATTGATGTGATCAATCATGTTGGTGGTATTCGAACAGAATCTCCATAGTAATTGAACCCATTCTATCCTCCACAACCGCCCTTCGCATAGCATCCAGTACCCCCAGCTGAGACCAAACGTTCGTGACACGCCGATAATTGAAAAGACAATGCTGCCTGTCTTCGGCATCAATCGAACAGACTGGACACTGGGATATGACGTGCAGCTAAAACCCCATAACAGGGAAGGGCTCCATGAAGAACTTTCCATGTAAAGTGTTTCACTTTTCCAAGAAGTTGGAGTCCTCATATATTCTTTCAAACAGGGTTAATATGAACATTGCCCTGTCCATGGGATAGTGATATTCAGGAACCAGACTCGTGATCTAAATCCGTGTAATATGCTGACCGCACTGAGAAAGTACCTGAACGAGTATAGTTCCATGTGATGAAATCTTCCGTCATTTGAACATTGCTCCCAAGTGTTTATGATCTGCACCCTAAGCGTTTATGATCCATCTCCGAGTGTTTATCCTTTCATCGATCTGATGACTCGTAGTCTCTGGTTGCGTGCCACCATGGGCACCAAGGAATTCGCCCTATAGTGAGTCGTATTACAATTCACTGGCCGTCGTTTTACAACGTCGTGACTGGGAAAACCCTGGCGTTACCCAACTTAATCGCCTTGCAGCACATCCCCCTTTCGCCGTGCAACAAAATAGACTTGAGACAACATCTATTGAATGGTCTTCTTTTATTTATGTAGTTGCAGATGCGCCTTCTGCCCTTGATTGGCAGACACGTTGCAAAATAATTGAGGGAATTTCCTTTGGTCTACGGTACCTTCACGAGGGATCTAATGTTCCAATTATTCACCTAGACCTAAAACCAGCGAACATATTGCTTGATGAAGATTTTGTACCAAAAATTACAGACTTCGGTCTTTCAAGACTGTTTGATCCACAACAAACTATTGACACTGCAGCTGCTACTGGAACATTGTAAGTGAAGCACATTATTATTATTTATCGCATTTCAGTAATTGGCTGGCTGTGTTCTCTCTTCTTTCCTCTTAATAGCTCATTTTACGCTGCAGAGGTTACATGTCACCAGAATACCAGCTACGAGGTAAAATCACACCAATGGCAGACATATTCAGTTTGGGTGTGATAATCATGGAGATAATAACAGGGCATAGGGACTACCCATATGATATTAGAAAGTCTTCCAAAGACTTCATCAAACAGGTAAGACAAGTCAGTTTGAACTTCTGAGACGAAATTCCATCTGCATAAGGCTATATGACATTACCATTGTATAGTAACATATCCCCAATTTGCGTTCAATTTCACAGGAAATGCAAAAATGGAGAAATAAGCTGCAAAAAGAACCAGGATATACACTAGAAATAGACTGCCAACAAATCGAAAGATACATTCAAATAGGTCTAATCTGCGTGAATAATGACCGGTCAAAAAGGCCTACGATGAAGAAAATTATAGATATGCTTCAAGGGGTGGAAAGTATGAATTGTTACATTCGCAACGAGGTAATATCACTTGTAGCCCATGCATGATAACACCACTGTATTGCGTAGCCTATAATGTATTTAGTGTCCTTATGTCCTATGTTAAATTAATAATGATATAATTTGTCCAAAATACTGGTTAGTATTGGAAGTAGCAACCTAGCAGCTAGGACTAAGGTATGTGCTTAATGCCTACCTTGTATGACACTTTGTAACTTAAATTCCTACTGGACAAATTTTCTTCAGTATAGTAACTAGCGTACTGCTCAATGGACTTACTAGACTTTGTAGTCTGCATCTGACCCCTTGTATGTAATGCTAGGGCGTTTTGGCTAGAAGTCATCTGCAAAAAGGTCTAACTGATTTATTTATTTTGGAAAGGAGGGTGAAACCTCCGGCCTTCACATCATTTTGATGCACACAACCAGTCTAAATGATTTTGTAGCATTCACCTTTTATGTGCAAGAATGAACAACTTTTTAATAAAGTGAATCCACTCTGTTGCATCAACTACTGAAGTAAAAAAACAAGTACTTGCTCCCATTTGTTCTCAAAAAGTTGTTCTCGGACAAACCCTAGCCTCCCGCGACTCCGCTGGCGGCGGCCGCCGCCGCCACCGCGCAGCCCCCTCCGCCGCCCTCGTCCATGGCCCCCGTAGCCCCCGCTGCTTCCCCCGCCGCCGCCCCTCCCCCTCCCCCTCCCAGCCCGGCCGGGGATGAAGGCCCTGACCCGGATCCCGACCCACGCCCCTCTCCGGCGGTCGTTCTTTTCGCCCCTGCTGCTCCGGCCCCGGCGCCGGCCGCTCCGGCCCCTGCTGCTCCGGCACCGGCGCCGGCCGTTCCGGCCCCTGCGGCTCCGACCCCGGCGCCCGCCGGTCTGGCCCCGGCCGCCCCAGCTTGGGTGGAGGTTGGGAGACGGCGCCGCCCGAGCCTGGAGAAGGTGGCTGCTCCCCCTCCCAGGAAGGATGCTGGACTGCCTCGCACTTTCAAGCAGAGGACTTTCGGCCTCTGCTTTCGGTGCTTGGCGTCGGACCACTTCGTCGCGGGCTGCCGCGGCCCTGTCCGGTGCTTGGGATGTGGCCACTTCGGCCATCGCGAGCGGGAGTTCTTGGCACGGCGTCCTGCCGGTTCAGAACCTCGCCATCCCCCCCTCGCGCCTACCGGGCCTCGTCAGCGGCCTCCCCCCTGCAGCGGATCACCTCCAGCCCCAGTTCATCGACCTGGTCGCACTTGGGCTTCGGTGGTTTCTCATCAAGACAGCCCTGCGACTGATGGTGTCGTGCCGGCAGCTGACCCCGACGTGCCTCCTGCTGTTTTGGAGCCCTTTCGGCCTCTCCTTGCAGCTCAGGCGGAGGCGCTCGGCGCTGAGCTACAGGCCTTGTTCGCTGCTCGTCTTGAGGTGCTGTTCAAGCCTCTTCAAGACTTGGTTGCTGCTGTGGAGAGTTGGACTGCTTAAGTCTCAAGCCTATGCGAACCTATGGAAGCTATCGGGGGCAGCCAAGACCTTGCCAATGTTGAATCTGCTCCTCCTGCTGTGGCCGTTGGTGAGGATTGCAGTGCGCTTGTTGTGGCTGGCTGCTCAGCTGAGTTGAGTGAGAAGGCTCAATCCGTTGATGATCCGCCTGCCTTGGAAAAGGTCATGCTCGAGGATGATCCTCCTGACTTGGCTTCTGTCCTACCCGGGATGGTGAGTCAAGGCGTGGAGGAGCGGGCCAAGGTATCTTCTTGTTTTGACATGGTTATGTCTGAGGTGGAGCCTGTTGAGCAGTCGACACTGGAGGAGCCGAAGGTTTCCAGTGCTCCTTGCACCGGCAAGCCTTCAAAGGAGCTGATCCAGATGGATGCAGATGAGCCTCTTGGGAGAGCCTCCTCTCCGTGGGGGGAGTTCCTCGAAGAGCTTGCTCTCACCGTGTCAAGCTCGCCGCAAGTTTTGCAGGTGGGAGAGGCTGCTCCTTCTCTCTTAGAGCGACGAAGCTGCCGTTTGGACAAGAAAAACAAAGATTGCGACATTCCTGTAGCCAAGCGCGCGGAGTATAGGCAGGCGGAGGCCTTTGGAGAGGTTCCAACACTCAAGAACAAAGGAAAAGCATCTGAGGAAGACCTGAATGAGAAGATGCAGCACTATCTGCAGATGTACAAGAAGGAACACACGCCCAAGGCGATCGAGGCGGTGCGCGCATTAGTTCAGGCCAATGCTTGACCACTTCTGTTGCGAGGGTGCACTTCGGTGTGCTGCCATTGTAGAGAGTTTGTGGGTGTTTGCGGAGTTCGTCTTTGTTGGATACAAGGCATGGCCTCCGTTCCTAGGTCTGGGGGCTCTTGTTTCTGGCACAGATGATGTGCCATGAGTTGTTGGGTGTGGTTTTTGCCGGTTTCCCATATTAACCGCGCGTTGTATGGTTTTCGTTCAGGTTTCCCTATTAACTGGACCACTTACCCTCTTCTATAATGCAAAGACAGAGCACCTGCCGTTCACGCTCAAAAAAAAGTTGTTCTCGAGGTAAACTTTGATCACTGGTATCTTGTGAAATGCAAAGTCAACTCTGAAACTTTGACCACTGATATCTTATATTTTTTTTGAAAGATCCAGCGTCGCTGGCATTCATTGATAATAGCAGAAAGCAATGGAAAACAACAAGGTGGTGAAGGTCCTAGGACCAGAAGATCCGAAGATCAAAAGAAAAAGAAAAACAGCCCTAATGGCTGCAACAGAACACTCCATACAATCCACATTAGACAACGCAGCTCCGACTCCGACGATGAACCACAAAGAAACGAGGCAAGGTTGGCGTCACAGGGATCACTGAACGAGCCACCTAACACGCGTCATCGTATACCAGCGGCCCCCCACCGCGGCTTCGACTTCACAGCACCAGGCAGTCGAGGCATTCCCACGGACACGCCGGAGAAGAAGAGCCGACTACCACGACCAAAGCCGCGCTCCCGACGTTGCTCACCACCGTCATCATTGCCACAGAAGCCACCGTGCACGTCCAGTCGTAGGAAGCACCAAAGGGATCAAATTCTTCAAGACGGCGCCCTAAAGAGGGGAGCGACGTTGAAGACGACGCCACCGCCCGACCCTGAAGCGGGATCTGGGCTTTCACCCGAAGGACTTGATCCGTGAGTAAAGGCTGTGAAGATTCCCGACGACGCCTCCAAGGAGGATAGCGACGCCCACAGACACCGTCGCCGCCGTCCGGTCAGCACCGGCCAGGCTTTCACCCAGTGCAGCCACTCCCGCGCAGCAGGCCGAGGTCGACCCGTACCCCCATTGGACCGCGCACCCCCCACACAACGAGCACGCCACTGCTGTGTAGGGCCACCCGCAAACCTCCTCATCGACGGGCCTGCAGAGACAAGATCGGGTCCTGCACCCCGCATCCATCCGCGGCCGGAGCCACCCTGCTCCAGCAAGCGACAACCGGGCACCACCAGCAACCGCCAGTGCCCCTCCCGGCCCGCCAGCCACGGACCTCCAGCCAGCAACCATCTCCTTCCGGCCCCATGGACTCCATAGCAGCAAAACGGGGCAGAGAAACTGCCCATCTTGTGCTGCCAAGGCCGGATCCGTGGCATCCAGACCCGCCCGCTGGGCCGCCGCCGGTCGCCGCATGCCAGATCTGAGCCGGTGGCCAGCACGCCGCACCCATGGCCGCACACCGCGCCCAGCCGCACTCCTCCTCGCGCCTCGCCGCGCGCATCCTCGTGCGGTCGCCGCCTGCCAGATCTGCGCCGGCGACCAGCACGCGCGCGCCCAGCCGCACGCCTCCTCGCGCCCCGCCGCGCGCAGCCGCTGCGCCCAGCCCGCGCCTCCACCTACGCGCCCCGCCACCGGATCCGCGCCCGCGCCTCCGTGCGCCGCCCCGATGGCCAGCAGCGCCGCCCGAGCGCGCGCAGCAGCTCAGGCTCCCGCCGAGGCCACCGGCCCGCACCAGCCACCTCTGGACGGAAGGGGAAAGGGGCCCCGCCGCCGCCGAGCCGCGCGGGCTTTGCCCGGCGACCGCTGTCGGCGGCGGCGAGGGGAGGAGAGGATGGTGGGTGGGTTGCTGCTGGCGGCGGCTAGGGTTTTCTCCCGAGCCGCCCGCGGGAGCGACGCGAGAGCCCACTACTGATATCTTATAGAATGTTTACATAATATACTTTATGTGTAATTGGGTTGAAATGTATAAGTCTACTGCGAATTAAATTGCTAATCAACTTAATTTTTGGAGATCATGTCCATGTTGAAAGTAACAGCTCTAAAGGACCAGAGATATTATAAATCACAAGGAAATTCTAACCATCAATCTGGTCCATTCCAGCTATCAATCGACGACATCCAGGAGGAGCTGTAGATTACAATCAAAAGAGGTTGTCAACAATATCCACTGCTTCTGTCTTCCTGGTATACCACTTTATAAATCTTTAAAGACTGTTAACTGGTTAACAGTTCTATAACCTGATTGATTCATTTATAATGCAAGTTAGCTTTGATTTCACCACAGGGCTTTGGATCTCCGTATGTACTTTCTCCTCGCGAGTGGCGTTTATGCTCGACTACCACTACATGCAAGCATTTTCACTTGTTTGGTTTCCAGTCCTAGTTGTAGCCAGTGTATGTCACATATGTGGACGTGTGTTCTTCGCTTGAAGATAAATATGCAGCACGATGGCCATAGTTTCCACAAAAGGATGAGAGACATCCAAGCCTTTGGAAGTTTGTATAACTTTGTATGCAAACATTGACAACAGTACTGCTATTTGCGGCTCCAGGTGTTGCACACAACAGCGGTTAAATGAAGGGCTGTTGTTGTGCCTTTTCAGCTTTGCCAACTGTGTCAGATGATCTGGTATGACTTTTGTAAAGATTATTTACTTAAGATTAGCAATTGATGGCAATACTACGTACCAGATCTATCCTCCTACGTTCTTTAAAACTCAAACTGTTCCCTAAATTTGGTCTGTAATAATCTGGTAATTTCAAACTTCGTCTATACACATGCCTCCCATAAGTTTTCATTCCGTACCAACCTTTTTCATATGCATAATCTGTATGGAAAACAGTTGTGGCTCTCGTGGAAACAATCCTGTGCCTTCATGGAAGGCAAATCTGTGCCTCTCACAGAAGAAAAAAAAAGTTTTTTTTCTTTCCAAGAGGCATAGCTGTGGCTCTCACGGAACAAAGCTGTGCCTTCACGAGAAGCAAGTTGGATATGCTCATTGACAGCCTATCGACCCAAGCAACAGTGGAAAAGCCAAGGCGTGAAAACCTCGTGGCATCATGCACCAGTTCATGTTGCACAGTCCATAGCTTCAAAATTCGCTGCTACATCTTTCGGTGCTACGAACCGAAGTAGTTCCCGTCATCTTGGTATTGAGAACCATAAAAATAGCACAACATGCAACATGGAACATGGTACTGGCTGCCTGCAGAATTACTTCGGTTCGTAGCACCGAACAGAATCCAGGCTCAGCAACCCTGGATTCCCGGAACTGATGGTTCATATGAAAAAACTGACAAAGGTGAAGATATGGTGTGAGATCATTAACACAGACATCAATTACACCATGCTCTTAGAGGCCATTCACAAGTTTGCTCAGGCTGGCATAGGTACTCCAGTAGGTTCCCGCTCCTTTGGTGAAATATGTTGCCTCGTGCCAAGTCCACAACGATCGCTACACCAACACCTGTGCTACCGATCACATGGAAATTGACCTTGACCAACTCACCCTTCAGAGTAAGTACCACAGGTCTGATCAATTCAGAGTTGGCACACTTTTCACGTTTGTCGTTTTGCTCTATGAATATTCTGGCTGAGAAGGCGCCACCGGTGGTCTTCCCCGACGCTCTCAGCCACGGTTACGCCACGTGCAGTGACCAGATCACTCTCGCCCTCAACAAGTTGGTCGTTGACATCTCCGCCTCGATCCCAAGGCCGTCGCGGTCCTTGACACTGCTTGGATCCTGGTCGCCGGGCTCCCTGACATTGCCCGGTCCGAGCGGGTGATACGCAACATGTCCCGGATCCTCAGCAAGGTGGTGGTGGTCGACGAGCTATCCCTCCGCAAGGAGGAGGAGGTGCGCGTTAAAGTCAAGTGCCTCGATTCCTCTAAGCTGCGCGCCACCATCCGAGTCTTCTTCAACGACCAGGGCTTTGATCTCCGCATCGCTCCCGAGCCGCCCAACCATGTGGGTCGGCCCCGCTTCTTCGACGACGCCCCTCCCGGCGCCCCTCCCGGGTCCCAGGACGACTTCCGTGGCCGCCACCACCCTCGGTCCCACCACTCCGATGATGAGGAGGCTTCTGAGGATAGCCCCTCCCGCTCCCCTTCGCCACCTCGCCCGGCCCCCTCCTCGGGTCGTGGGGGGCGTCAAGCGGGGCTCACGGAGCCTCCTCCCTCTCCGGTTGCAGCGGCCTCTGAGGGGAGTGACGCCTCAGACATCAGTCTCATCGTCGCCCCGGCCTCCTCTCCCCGCTCCCCCGTCACGCTTCCTGCCTCGACGGCCCGGGACATGCAGACGGCTGCCTCCGTCCTGGCCTCCCCTTCGACGGGGCCTCCCGCCGCGTCAGGCACCTTCCCGGCCACCCTCCAGTCGGCGCACCAGGATGCCGCGCCGCCCCCCCTCAGCTCGCCTCCCTTGGCGATGGTTCCCGAGGACCCCCCCTCCACCCCCGGCAGCCGCTTCCCCCTCACTGCCACTGCCGATGGTAACTGGGGCTCCTCCCGTTCCTGCGGCCACGTCGCCTCCCCCGGCCTCATGCCCCCGCTGCACCGACTGCTCCCAGCCGCGTCTCCTACTCGCGGGCCCGGCGGGCCTTGATGGGGAGGGCGAGACTCGGGTGACCATCCCGGTGGCGTCCCAGCCTCCTCCCCCACGGTCCGCGGCCTACGCACGCCGTGGTCGGTCCTCCTCCACCCCGGTGACGGCCTCGCGTCGGAGCCTCAGGCTTGAGGTCGCCCGGCCGGTCGGTAGCCCAGCTCTTCCCATCCCCGAGCGGGCGGAGCGTCGGGCCGCTGCCCGGAACCTGGAGCCAGGTACGCCTGCTGCCCCTCCTTCGGCTTCTACTTGCTCATTCTCGGCACTTGAAGCGATTCCTCTAGGGCACCTTGCGAAGGTCGCATCCGATTCCGCGATAGTTTTTAGGGGGGAGTCCGACCCCCCTTTAGTGCAGATTGCGGTCATCCAGGCTCGCGAGATTCTTGATGGGAAGTTGGCAGAGGCTCGTCAGACCCTCCTCGCTCCTCCCATCTCCTCGGGCCCTCCTCCGGTGGCTACCGTGTCTCAGCCCCAGAGGACGGCTGGCCGCCCTCCTGCGATTGAGGCTGAGCCTCGGGGCCGCACCCGCTCTCGCACCGCCGCTCTCCGCGCCCAAAGCGCCTCCCGTGTCCTGGGGTCAAGCAGCCCCCCAATGGCTCCCTAATGCGTGCCCTATTCTGGAACATCCGCGGCTTCGGCCATGATGGCCGACGCCGCCAACTCATCGAGTACGTTCACGATGAGCATATTGACATAGTGGCGATTCAGGAAACCATGCGCTCTGACTTCTCTTTGCCGGAGCTCGACCGACTGAGCTCCCACCTCTTTGCGTGGCACTGGCTCCCTTCTAGTGGGAACGCCGGCCATTCGGGTGGCATCCTTCTGGGTGTGAAGGATGCCAACTTCGAGGTGGGAAGTATGGACCGGGGCGAGTTCTTTGTTAGTATGGAGCTCTTTGAACGGGCCCTGAACTTCAAATGGGAGGTTATCATCGTTTATGGTCCGGCGGATCACAGTAGATCCGCGTCCTTCCTTGATGAGCTTAATCGGAAGGTATCGGCGGCCACCCTGCCGGTGGTTGTCGGAGGAGATTTTAACCTCCTCCGATTCGCGGAGGACAAGAGCAATGATCATGTTAACTATGCTCGTATGCAGATGTTTAACGACTGCATTGCCGATCTTGGCCTTCGCGAAATAGATAGGATCCGTGCTAGGTTCACCTGGACTAACCGACAAGCTTCCCCGACCCAGTCCGTATTGGACCGGGTCCTAGTCTCCCCGGAATGGGACCTCCGTTGTCCTCTGGCCTCTCTTCGGGCCATCACGCAGATTGGCTCCGACCACGTCCCTCTGTTATGGTCCTCCTCCGACGAGCGCCCTCCGATCCCTCCTAGATTCCGGTTTGAGACATTCTGGTTGTCCCAAACTGGATTTGTGGAGGCTGTTGGGACTCGTTGGGTGGAGACTAGGTCTCTTCCTCACTCCCGCCCTCCTTCTGCTATTGACTCTTGGCATCTCTGTGCCAAACGTGGTCGGCAATTCATGAAGGGGTGGGGTGCCAATCTGGGTCGGGACCTACGCGAGCGCAAAAGGGCCCTGCTAACCGCCATTCAGGCACTTGACCTCCGTGCGGACACGGTCGGCCTTTCCCCTGACGAGTGGCTCTCTCGGTATGACCTGGAAGACCAACTCTCCATCATCTACATGGACGAGGAAGCTTATTGGCGCCTACGAGGTTCCCAGAAATGGTTCCTCAAGGGCGATGCGAACACTGCCTACTTTCAGGCCATAGCTAACGGCCGACGGAGACGCAACACCATCCCCCTCCTCTGGGACGGTCCGGCCCTTCTGCAGTCCCCGAGCGACATTAGGACCCATGTCGACGGGTTCTACCGATCCCTGTTCTCCGCCTCTCCTAGAAGCGGCCTGTCTCTGGCCCCCGACTGCTGGTCCGGCCGCCAGCTTGTTTCAGATACGGAGAATGCCACACTCATGGCTCCATTCTCGGAGGATGAGGTTTGGACAGCCATTAGAGGCATGAATCCATCCTCGGCCCCGGGCCCGGACGGCCTTCCGGTGAAATTCTTCCAGACCTTCTGGAATGTGATTAAGCCGGAAATCATGGCCATCTTTGATGAGCTCTACGTTGGGACCGTCGACCTTGGTCGCCTCAACTATGGGATCATTTTGCTCATTCCCAAAGTGCCGGGGGCCTCCGACATCCGCCAGTTCCGCCCGATCACGGTGATCAATGTGATCTTCCGGATTCTGGCTAAAGGGTACGCCAATAGGGTGACCCTGCTCGCAGACCTCATTACCCACCCCAACCAGTACGCCTTCGTGAAAGGGCGGTATATCCTGGATGGGGTTTTAGTTCTCCATGAAGTTCTTCATGAGGTCCGGTCGAAGCACCTTAAGGCGGTTTTCCTAAAGATTGATTTTCATAAGGCCTACGACACTGTTAGTTGGTCCTTCCTTCGGGAAGTTTTGCTCCGGA
Organism: Triticum urartu; assembly: GCF_003073215.2. NCBI lineage: Eukaryota > Viridiplantae > Streptophyta > Magnoliopsida > Poales > Poaceae > Triticum > Triticum urartu. Next base: position 10,765,908 of record NC_053023.1, read on the forward strand.
AGGGCTTCGATGACCGTTAGGTCACCCGGGTGATGCAGATGGTGTCCTGCGGTCGCACTGCCGTGAACATCAATGGAGAGATTGGACCTTACTTCCCCACCCTTTGTGGGGTTAGACAAGGCGACCCTTTCTCTCCGTTCCTGTTCAACATGGTGGTGGACGCACTTGCCGCCATCCTCGATAAGGCCAAAGCCGCTGGCCACATTCGTGGGATTACCCCTCATCTAGCGGGCGGCTCCGGGATCTCCATGCTCCAGTACGCCAATGACACCATCATCATGGTCGAGGGCTCAGACATGGACATCGCTAACCTCAAGTTCCTTCTTCTCTGCTTCCAACAAATGTCTGGCCTCAAGATCAACTTCGATAAGAGTGATGTGATGGTTATGGGCTACTCTCCAGCTGACGCCTTGGATATCGCCAACCGCCTCAATTGCCGCCTCGGCTCCTTTCCCACGACCTACTTGGGAACCCCCATAAGTGACTCTCGGCTCACTGTCGCGGACTTGCGCCCCACTGTGGCCAAGCTTCAAACGCGCATGGAGCCTGGCAAGGCCGGTGGCGGTCAAAGGCTGCTCGGACAATCCTCATTAACTCTTCCCTCACTAGCCTCCTCCTATTTCTTATGAGCTTCTACAGCCTCCACGAGACCCTGCACCATGAGATCGCCAAAATCCTGTCTCGCTTCTTTTGGGCAGGTGACAACAATAAGCAGAAATACCACATGGTTAGCTGGCCGGACATCTGCAAGCCCCGTGAACAGGGAGGCCTTGGTATCATGTGCTCTAAACGTATGAACATTTCCCTCCTCACCCGCTGGCTCTGGCGCATTTCGCAGGGCCACGGTGGTCTCTGGCTTGACATTCTCCGGAACAAGTACCTGCGCGGACAGCCTCTCGGCTTCTGTCAGAGATCCGGCGGTTCCCAGTTCTGGCAATCGGTTGTCCAACTGCTTCCCGTCCTTCGCATTGGCACCTCCATCTTGGTTAGATCGGGTACAACGACGTTGTTCTGGTTTGACCGGTGGGCGGGAGACTCCCCCTTTGCGGCCCGTTTCCCCGACCTCTTCTCCATTGCTGTCGTCCCCCTAATCTCCGTTGAGATGTCCCTTATTGACTTAGGGCGCCTCGCCTTCCGGAGGCCATTTGGGCCTTCGGAAGCCGCCGCATGGCTGGAGCTGCTGGATTGCATCGCTCTCCACGAACCGGAGTTGGTTGCGGGCCCGGACGAGGTTCGGTAGCGTCTTGAGCCTTCGGGCCAATTCTCCACCAAGTCCATCTACTCGGCCATTGCCCCCTCCTCCGCCCCTCCCCCCTTACGGCGGTTTGGCCCATCCACTTTCCACTGAAAATTCCGATCTTTATGTGGCAATGGATCCGCGGTAGGATTTCGTCTGGGGTGGAGGTCCGCAAACGCAATGGCCCTGGGTCCGGCCTTTGCCCCCTGTGCGGTACCCCCGAAGACTCGAATCACATCTTCTTCACCTGTGTCTCAGCTCAATTCTTGTGGAGCTGCTTTAGGGAAACTGTGGGAGGTGATTGGTGTCACACCAACTTCCCCGACCTCTTTGCCGAACTCCAAAACTCCCCTTCCCCTTCTCGCCACATTAGGTGGCTCGAGATTGGGGTTCTTGCGTGGACCCTTTGGACGAATCGCAATAAGCTTGTGATCCAGCGTATTCCTCTTCGACGGGCTACTGACGCTCTCTTCAAACTGTTTGGTTACTTGCAGCTATGGCGGCCGCTTAGCCGCCTGCAGGACCGCGACGCCATCACCGCCTTCATCGCCGACCTTCGCTCGATGGCCGTCCGTCTATCGCCGCCGCCCCCTCCGCCACCCCCGGAGCCGGATTAGACGCCTTGCCTTGGCCGCGTCCTTTTTGTGTTTTTTCTGGGCTTGTTGAGCTGTGCCCTCAGCAGAACCTTTGTACTCCTCATTATGTGACTTGGGTGTGTGTGTGTTGAACTAGTCCATGTATGTTTGCTCTTGGCGGTTTGCTTTATTTATAAAGCGGGGCGAAAGCCTTTTTCGGTAAATATTCTGGCTGATTGATCTCTAGTTCTCAACAACGATCCTCATATTCAGCATGCTTCAAAAGTTCTTATCTCCGTTCATAAACATGCTATGATAGTAGTTTTTCTAAATCCGCCTGTTTATTTTCTTGCTTTGAAGGGTCAGACGTTGAAGAAACAAATTTAGCACGGCAGATGTGAAGCCGGACGGTATCCATTGCAGTCGTCGAACATTCAGCGGCCCCAGAAGTTAGCATTGATAAGCCCCAGTGCAAGCAAGGAGGTGTGGGCGTGTGGCACAGGCACCCTGTTCATCCCTCTTCTTAGGTCGTCCAGTCACTTCAGTTTTGGAGTAAGTTCCCACCATGTAGTATGACAGATTGTTCTGTCTGGGTGTAGCGCGCAAACTAGCGAAGGAATTGCTTTCCCCATTTCTAATCATGTATCAAAGTCACATATGGAATTTGTACTTAAGGGTCCTGTACCCGAGTATGTTTTTTTTTGGAAAAGGACGCTTGCCCCCGGTCTCTGCATCGGAAGATGCGTGCAACCATCTTATTAAAAAGTCTCAAAGTAGCACAAAGTCATAAAAGTATTACAGCTCGCAAGCGGAGGAAAACGTAAAAGAAAAGTGAATGCTCAAAATCGCAACCGGTATGACAATGTAAAGGACAAGCTCCCTGGACTCCTATCCTGTTATGCGACCGCCATCCGAACCGGTTGAATATAGCCCGTGCTACCATCTCCAACTGGTTGCACCTAGTATCCAAAGGCTTCCTGGAGTCCATAGAAGTGAGTAAGGACCACGTACGGATCCATGCAGTAGCTCTGAAGATGACCTGCAAGAAAGTTAAAGTATGTTGTCTGTTAAAAATCATATCATTCGTGCAATTCCATATAGCCCATATAAGCGCACATATTCCAATCCGAATACGAGCCGCAGTAATATGATCAACCCCAGCTAACCATGTCCCAAATAATGATTCAATGTTAACTGGAGGAGTAATGTTAAAGGTTATATGGATCGTTCTCCAAAGCAATTTCGTGAGTGGGCACTCTATGAACAAGTGTTGTATTGTTTCATCATGATCACAAAAACAACAACGGGAACTACCTACCTACCGCCTCTTTACTAAGTTATCTTTGTGAGAATCACTTGCTTGTGTACGAACCACATAAAGATTTTAATACGCAAGGGAACCTTAACCTTCCAAATATGTAACGATCTCGAGATTGGGCCAGAATTAATTAGATCCATGTAAAAAGATTTCACCATAAACACCCCATTTCTAGCTAACGTCCAGTGCATCGAATCGGGTTGGTCGGATAATTGAACATGTATCAATCTTCGAACCAAGTGTATCCAGGCATTCCATCACTCACCAACTAACACACGTCTGAACTGAATATTCCAGGGAGTCGATTGAAATACTGTGCCTACGTAATCCTCCTTGCGTTGCACAATGTTATATAGGGTGGGGTATTGTACGGATAGTGGCGTCTCCCCTAACCACGTATCCTCCCAAAATCTTGTTGACATCCCATTGCCAACCAAGATTTTGACCCTACGAAAGGACAAATCTTTCGTTCGCATGAGTCCCTTCCAGAATGGCGAGTCAATTGGCCTCACGGTAACCTGGGCTAGCGGTTTCGATCGTAGATACTTATTACGTTGTATCTGTGCCCACATACCCTCTAGCTCTATCTCTAACCTGTAGAGCCATTTACTCATAAGACATTTATTCTTAATTTCCAGGTTTTCAATACCGAGACGCCCCTGGTCTTTTGATCGGCATAAAATATCCCATCGTGTGAGACGCTACTTCTTGTTGGCCTCATCTGGCTGCCACTACTAGAAACAGAGAATTTTCCATCGGTTAGATCTTTGGCGTCTGCTAGCGGATGGCAAAGAAGGCCTTTGTCGTCTGCTTCTGAAAAACGGACGACAAAGATCCTATTTTCCATGAGCCATTTCTTTGCCGTCGGCTGGCCGACGGCAAAGATTGTTTGTTGTCCGCTGGCGGACAGCAAAGAGGTGGGTGGGGGTCCAGTGGAGGTCCAAACCCTAACAACCCACCACCCCCCTCTTTGCCATCAACTAGCGGACGACAAAGATTCTTTGTCGTCCGCTAGCTGACGGCAAAGAAGGTGCCCACTAACGGCCACCACTCCATCTCTCCTCGGCCCCAGCCCTCTCTCTTCTCCTCTCTCTCCACCCGCGTGCCCCCGCGCCCGCACCGCCGCCGCCCCACCACCCTCCGTGCCGTGGAGCCCCCCGCCCCCGCTGTCCCGTCGCCCAACACCGGCGCCGCCCCACCACCCTCCCGGCCCCGGATCCCCCCGCCCCCCACTTCCCGACGCCCCGCCGCTCGGCGCCCCCCGCCCCAGCGGCTCGTCGCCCATGCCGTCCCGTCACCCTCGATCTCTGCCGCCCCCGCCCTCGATGCCCGGGTGCCGCCGCCGCGCGGCGCCACCTGCCCCCACCCTCCCTGCCCTGGTGCCCCCGCCCCCGTCGCCCCAGGCCGCCCCGCCCCCCTCCTACACCACTACCGGTCGCCACCGTTGCCCTCTCTGGTGAGCTCCACCGCTGCCCTAGATCTCTCCTTTTTTCCTTTTTATGTTTTTTAGATTTACATTAGTTTAGGCTTAGTTTAGTTTAATTTTAGTTAGGTTGATGGCAAAACAAATAATGCTATGTTACTCATCTTTCGATTTCAATGTGTAGTTGTTTCGTAGCTGCGAGGGTCTGGTGTTCGACAAGCTCCGCCCCTGCGCTCGTGGGTGAGCACAAATGACATCTCCTCCTCCCCCCATAATTATTTTCTCTGTTCTGGCCATCGTGCCGATGACACTAGCTAGGTAACTACAGTCGCGTAACCAGTATGTGTCTCCTGTCCGAAAGGGCTGCATCGATAAATATGCATTCAGTTGCATATTTATCACCGTAACTCATTCGGATTGTCCAGCAATTTCCACGAACAGCCTGAGTATGTGCAGATTGAGTTTGTTCTCCATGCTCTACCCCATTCCGAGACAAAATTTCGTCAGCGCCCCCCTGTTGTTCTCCGGATGCACATTCTCTCGGCTTTTTGCCGAGACGTGTATCAGGAGAACAACGGGGAGGTGCTGCCAAAATTTTGTCTCGAAATGTGGTAGAGCATGGAGAACGTACTCAATCTACACATACTCGGGTGGGATTAGGACCTATCTTTATGTTGGGTAACATAGTATTTCAAAAAATTTACCTACGATCACGCAAGATCTATCTAGGAGAAGCATAGCAACGAACGGGGAGAGTGTGTCCACGTACCCTCGTAGACCGAAAGAGGAAGCGTTTAGTAACGCGGTTGATGTAGTCGAACGTCTTCGCGATCCGACCGATCCAAGTACCGAATGTACGACACCTCCGCGATGAGCACACGTTCAGCTCGGTGATGTCCCTCAAACCCTTGACCCAGTTTAGGCTGAGGGAGAGTTCCGTCAGCACGACGGCGTGGTGACGGTGATGATGAAGTTACCGGCGCAGGGCTTCGCCTAAGCACTACGACGATATGACCGAGGTGTGTAACTGTGGAGGGGGGCACCGCAAACGGCTAAAAGATCAACTTATGTGTCTTTGGGGTGCCCCTGCCTCCGTATATAAAGGAGGGAGAGGGAGAGGCAGCCGGCCCTAGGGGGCGCGCCAAGGTGTGGAGTCCTGCTAGGACTCCCTAGTCCTAGTAGGATTCCACCTCCCACACGGAGTAGGAAAGGTGGAAGGGAGAAGGAGAAGGAAAGGGGGTCGGCCCCCTTCTCTAGTCCTAATCGGCCTCCTGCCCAAGGGGGACGCACCAGCCCCTTGTGGGCTGGTGTGCTTCCCTCTTATGGCCCATAAGGCACAGAACTTCTCCCGGGGGGTTCCGGTAACCTCCCGGTACCACTACTAGGAAAATGCTTACCAGTAGCGCTGGTTTTTGAGCTACCAGTAGAGCGGGCACCAGCACTACTGCTACAGTGCTACAGCTATTTTGTAGCAGTAGCGCGTTTTTAAGCCAGCGCTACTGGTAAGTTCATGTACTAGTAGCGCGTTTTCAGGCCCGCGCTACTGCTAACATTTATGTTTTTTTTGCATTTTGGCACTGTACATGTTTAAGCAGATATATCTTTTATACAATAACAACTCATCATGAACTAGTCTGTTTAAATAGCATATTCATTACCACTTGTCATCACCATCAAACAATGTTCGTCAATGAGACATCATATAACAAGTTGGTCACTAGTCATAATCACAACTCCTCCTCATCATCATCAAGTCTAACACAATGTAGCACATAATAACACATTATAGCTACGACCTACTCCTCTCATAGGACCTACTCTACCCTCTCTTAGGTAAAATGTCATAAAACAAGATAGGCATTGACGCTGCATTAAGAAAAATTGACTCTCCATAATAAAGGACGGAGATCATCCTGTCTCCAAGTCTTGGCCTACGCACAATGTTGCTTCCAAGTAGCTCTCTACGATGGTTCAAACATTTTTTGAAATCATCTATTATCATGGCTTCCTCGCTTTTAGAAATCCGGTATGGACAAGAGTGATGTGGATACTGCGGCTGACCTGGCCGTGGTGGCCGTAAGCTCATAACATTAACGCGACCTCTCGTCAACATCAGATGAGGCACACAATCCATCAGGATTTTCTGTTCAAAAACATAGTAATAACTTTGTAGTTAGCAATATAGTTTAGTTTTAGAAGAATTTATGCAAAAGATGCACGGATGTCGTAATAGTAGAAAATCTTACCATGATATCTCCATTGATGTTACCGTAGTTCAACACGTTCACTAGTGACACGTATTGACCATAATGTGGAGGAGTTTGATAATAGCTATTGTAATTCTCAATATCAGTAAAAAATGCGATAAGACCATCTTGCTCCTTATAAGTTAATTGTGCTTCATCATTGTAGTAGTAGGTTCTGTCTACCATTTTCCGTACATTTTTTGAAGAATGAAAATAAGCTGTCAATGGAAATAAGCTGTCAAATATTTTGAAATAAACAATATAAATTACTTAGTAAATATGTTTAAGAAACTCACACAGCGGTAGAACTGGAAGCGTGTCAACAAGGACCCAAATGGTCATATCATTTTCGTTGATGTCAGGATCACCAAGATCGAAGGTGAGAAGCATACCCTCATGAAAATCATACGCCTTGCAAAGGGCTTCCCAATTCAGGCAACCAAAATTGTATGAGTTCACAGAATTGTATAGATTTACAGCAAAATCATAACCATGATGGGTCCTTAGTTGAATTATATTTGTCTCCATTCTTTCATGATCTTCAAAACCCATCTTCTCCAAGACATAGCGTCTTGCATGGCATGGGATAAGCTAGTCGAATTGTAAAAGACGGAAATTACACGTTGAAGAAGCAGAGAAGTCGTGCAAAAAATAACAAAAAACACTTGTCGTCGTTGCGTACCGTTTCAACATCGAAGGTCTCTTGGAGCTTGATGCTGAAGCGCCGACCTTCTACCAAGTGAGGCCTGTCGCACAGACCGCGCTCATCTTCGCAGTACTCGCACATAGCGAATTCCCTTTCGTCGTCAGACATTTCCTAATAGGTAATTAATAATCCATCATCGAATACATATATAGTAGTTTGTAGCAAAGATCATCATATAACAACTAAAACACCTAAAATTTGTAGTTTGTAGCAAAGATCATCACATAATCCATCATGAATACATATATAGTAGTTTGTAGCACAAACCGCACTCATCTTTTGCATTCAATAAGCAAATAACTAATAGGTAATTAATAATCCATCATCGAATACATATATAGTAGTTTGTAGCAAAGATCATCATATAATATCACTAATACATCTCGAATAATAGCTCCTCTAGGTTCAGTGGGCCGCGGTGGACACCCAAAGAGAAGGAACCATCACCGGATCATAGCTCCGGTGAGATCCCCAAAGAATCTGCCAGGTATTGGAGAACTGGCCGTTCGCCAACGCAACCAAGTAGCGCTGGACGTGCGCGTTCTCCTCCGTGACACGGTGCTGTACCACTTGCGCGGGGGACTCAAGCCTCTCCACCGATGCAGGCCCACGTGACCGCCACCAAAGAAGCTCTGGGTCGACGACGGGCTAGCTCCTCACTAAGCTGCTCTCACCAGAAGGTAGCACAACCCAGTACCAGCACGGCGGAGCCCAGTCCCGGACATGGCTCCTCTGCTCAACCAGGAGTCCTCCGCCGAGTCGGCGACGAGGATGCGGGATAGGCATCGTCGATGTCAAGAACAAAATGCTTAATTATGAAAACAAAATTAATAAACACTTAGCAAAATTTGGCCTGACCTTTGCTAAAAACAGGACATATCGAGCACCTGAAATTTGCCAGAACATAAAGAATTGACATTTCTGGCAAAACATAGGCCACTCGGAAAAATATGACATGTCCAAAATGTGACATGTTCAAAATATGACATGTCCACTCCAAATTTGCATATAATAGGAAAAATTGCTTTAACTAAAAAAAATAACAACAATTGCTTTAACTAAAAAAATACCTAGAATTCTGTTAACTACACCTAAAACAACTAAAACACCTAAAATTATGTTAACTACACCTAAAACAACTAAAACACCTAAAACTCTTTTAAATACACTTAAAACACCTAAATTATATTAACTACACCTAACTAAAAACCTAGCTAAATTTCTGTCCTAACTTTAAAACCTAGCTAAATTTAAAAACCTAGGGTTCATACCTAATCTGTCCAAGCAAGGGTTCGATCAAAACCTAAATTATTCTAATAACCTACATTTTTTCAACTACATAGAATTCAAAATAACTAATCTAATAACTATAACTAGGGAGGGAGGGAGGATGAGGAAGGAGGGAGGAGTACCTCTCGGTGGAGGAGGGCCGGCGCGGGAGGAGAGCTGGCGTGGGGGCCGGGGCGGCGGGCGGAGGAGGGAGGCCGACGCGGGGGAGCTGGGCAGCCGGCGGGGAGGAGGGCTGGCGCGGGCGAGGGCGGCCGATGCAGGGAGGAGGGCTGGCGCGGGGGACAGCAGTGTGCGGGGGTCGACGGCGGCGCGCGGGGGTTCGATGGAGGAGTGTGGGAGTGTGAGTGAGAGTGAGGCCGGCTGGGCCGGGGGGCGCGGGGGGGGGGGGGGGGGGGGGGGGGGGGGGGGGGGGGGGGGGGGGGGGGGGGGGGGGGGGGGGGGGGGGGAGGTAGTGGGCCTAACAGCAGCGCGGGCAACGGGCCAACGCACTTGCTATTTTTTGACCGGGGGTGTGGTGTATTACACTTAGCAGTAGCGTGGGGCTATGTAACAAGCGCTGCTGCTAACTGATACCAATAGCGCTCTTTATAGCCAGCGCTATTACTAACTAGTAGTAGCGTGGGGTTATAAACAAATGCTACTGGTAAACTTCTATCTATAAGTGTTTTCCTAGTAGTGTACTTCAGAAAAATGCCCGAACGACTCGGAACCATTCCGATGTCCAAATGCAACCTTCTAATATATGAATCTTTACCTCTCGACCATTTCGAGACTCCTCGTCATGTCTGTGAGCTCATCCGGGACTCCGAACAAGCTTCGGTCATCAAATCACATAACTCAATACAAATCGTCATCGAACGTTAAGCGTGCGGACCCTATGGGTTCGAGAACTATGTAGACATGACCGAGACACATCTCCGGTCAATAACCAATAGCGGAACCTGGATGCTCGTATTGGCTCCTACATATTCTACGAATGTCTTTATCGGTCAATCCGCATAACAACATACGTTGTTCCCTTTGTCATCAGTATGTTACTTGCCCGAGATTCGGTCGTCGGTATCATCATACCTAGTTCAATATCGTTACCGGCAAGTCTCTTTACTCATTCCATAATGCATCATCTCGTGACTAACTCATTAGTCACATTGCTTGCAAGGCTTATAGTGATGTGCATTACCGAGAGGGCCCAGAGATACCTCTCCTATACACGGAGTGAAAAATCCTAATCTTGATCTATGCCAACCCAGCAAACACCTTCAGAGACATCTGTAGAGCATCTTTATAATCACCTAGTTACGTTGTGACGTTTGATAGCACACAAGGTGTTCCTCCGGTATTCGGGAGTTCCATATTCTCATAGTCAGAGGAACATGTATAAGTCATGATGAAAGCAGTAGCAATAAAACTAAACGACCATTATGCTAACTAATGGATGGGTCTTGTCCATCACATCATTCTCTAATGATGTGATCCCGTCCATCAAATGACAACACATGTCTATGGTTAGGAAACATAACCATCTTTGATTAACAAGCTAGTCAAGTAGAGGCATACTAGGGACACTATATTTTTTCTATGTATTCACACATGTACTAAGTTTCCGGTTAATACAATTCTAGCATGAATAATAAACATTTATCATGATATAAGGAAATATAAATAACAACTTTATTGTTGCCTCTAGGGCATATTTCCTTCAGTCTCCCACTTGCACTAGAGTCAATAATCTAGTTCACATCGCCATGTGATTTAACACCAATTGTTCACATCACCATGTGATTAGTTCACATCGCCATGTGACTAATACCCAAAGGGTTTTACTAGAGGCAATAATCTAGTTCACATCGCTATGTGATTAACACCCAAAGAGTACTAAGGTGTGATCATGTTTTGCTTGTGAGAGAAGGTTAGTCAATGGGTCTGTCACTCACTTTCAGAAAGGCTGTAGTGCTCCCACTAACTTTCTTGTAAATACAGGCTTCACCAAAAGTCTGTATAAAACCGTAAGCTTTGATCATTTTATGAAAGCGTATGGTCCAACTCCGGGATGCTTGCTGATACGTCCATTTTGCATCATGCTTTTATATTGATATTTATTGCATTATGTGCTGTTATTACACATTATGTCACAATACTTATGCCTATTCTCTCTTATTTTACAAGGTTTACATGAAGAGGGAGAATGCCGGCAGCTGGAATTCTGGGCTGGAGAAGGAGCAAATATTAGAGACCTATTCTGCACAGCTCCAAAAGTCCTGAAACTTCACGGAGGCAGTTTTTGGAATTAATATAAAATTCTGGCGAAAGAATCAACCAGAGGGGGGCCACCCACCATCCACGAGGGTGGGGGGCGCGCACTACCCCCCTGGGCACGCCCCCTGCCTCGTGGCCCCCCTGGCAGGCCTCCGGTGCCCATCTTCTACTATATGAAGTCTTTTACCCTGGAAAAAAAATCAGAAGGAAGCTTTCGGGATGAAAAACCGCCGCCACGAGGCGGAACCTTGGCGGAACCAATCTAGGGCTATGGCGGAGCTGTTCTGCCGGGGAAACATCCCTCAGGGAGGGGGAAATCATAGCCATCGTCATCACCAACGATCCTCTCAGCGTGAGGGGGTCAATCTCCATCAACATCTTCACCACCACCATCTCCCCTAAAACCCTAGTTCATCTCTTGTATCCAATCTTTGTCCCAAAACCTTAGATTGGTACCTATGGGTTGCTAGTAGTGTTGATTACTCCTTATAGTTGATGCTAGTTGGTTTATTTGGTGGAAGATCATATGTTCAGATCCTTTATGCATATTAATACCCCTCTGATTATGAACATGAACATGATTTGTGAGTAGTTTTGGAAGTAATAAAAGCGACGGACTGCATAATAAAGGTTCATATCACAAGGGGCAATATAAAGTGGCGTTCTTTCACATTGAGATTTTATGCATCCAACATAAAAAGCGCAGGCAACCTCTGCTTCCCTCAGCGAAGGGCCTATCTTTTATTATTATCTTCTACCTTATGCAAGAGTCACGGTGATCTTCACCTTTCCCTTTTTCATTTTTATCCTTTGGCAAGCCCAGCATGTTGGAAAGAACATGATATATATATATATGTATATATATATATGTGTGTGTGTGTGTGTATATATACATATATCTAATTGGATGTAGGGGAGCATGAGTTATTATTGTTGACATTACCCTTGAGATAAAAGGTTGTGGGGCAAAACTATAAGCCCCTATCTTTCTCTGTGTCCGATTAAAACTCCATAACCACAAGTGAGTATGTGAAAGACTACATGATAGTTGAGTATGTGAAGTTTGCTAAATCAAAGCTCTGACATAGACTCTTGCTGAAAATAGGATGAATTGAAATTGTTTGATGACTAAGAATATCGTTTGCTAGTTTTCAAGAAAGTTTATGATCCATACTTTAAACTTGTGAATTACTTGTTACTTGATCATGAAAAGTTTTATGAGATGAGCCATTGTTATGATATGTAATGATGCTAGAAAAAGTGATTGGAATTATCATTGATCAAACTTAAGCTCTTACTAGCATTCCACATCAAAAATTATCTTTTTATCATTTACCTACTCGAGGACGAGCAGGAATTAAGCTTGGGGATGCCTAATACGTCTCCAACGTATCTATAATTTTTGATTGCTCCATGCTATACTATCTACTGTTTTGGACTATCTTGGGCTTTATTTTCCACTTTTATATTATTTTTGGGACTAACCTATTAACCGGAGGCCCAGCCCAGATTTGCTGTTTTTTTGTCTATTTCAATGTTTCGAAGAAAAGGAATATCAAACGGAGTCAAAACGGAACGAAATCAACTGGAGAAGTTATTTTTGGAAGGAAAGCCACCGGATAGACTTGGACTCTACGTTAGGAGATGCGGGAGGTGCTCACGAGGGTGGGGGGCGCCCCCCCTTAGGGCGCGCCCCCCTGCCTCGTGGGGCCCCCGTAGCTCCTCCGACGTCCTCCCTGCACCCATATATACTCTCGTACCCTAAAACTTCCAGAAGGGAGATTGGATCAGAAGTTCCGCCGCCGCAAGCCTCTGTAGCCACGAAAAACCAATCGGGGCCCTTTCCGGCACCCTGCCGGAAGGGGCCATCATCACCGGAGGCCATGGAGGAGTATCCCGGAGGGGTCTTCATCACCATGAAGGCCAAGGGCCAGAAGGTGGAGGCCATGGAGGAGGAAGCACAAGGGGGAGAACCTCTCCTCCTCTCTTCCGGTGGCGCCGGAGTGCCATCGGGAGGGGAATCATCGCCACGGTGATCGTCTTCATCAACATCACCATCATCATCACCACACTCATCTCTTTTACGCGGTCCACTCTCCCGCACACCGTTGTAATCCCCTACTTGAACATGGTGCTTTATGCCACATATTATGATCCAATGATGTGTTGCCATTCTATGATGTTTTGAGTAGATATCTTTTGTCTTTGGGTTGATTGATGATCTAGATTGGTATGAGTTGTATGTTTTACTTTGGTGCTGTCCTATGGTGCCCTCCGTGTCGCGCAAGCGTGAGGGGTTCCTGCTGTAGAGTGTTGCAATACGTTCATGATTCGCTTATAGTGGGTTGGTGAGTGAACAGAAGCACAAACCCGAGTAAGAGGGATTGTTGCGTATGGGAATAAAGAGGACTTGATGCTTTAATGCTATGGTTGGGTTTTACCTTAACGATCTTTAGTAGTTGTGGATGCTTGCTAGAGTTCCAATCATAAGTGCATAAGATCCAAGTAGAGAAAGTATGTTAGCTTATGCCTCTCCCTCATATAAAACTGCAATAGTGATTACCGGTCTTGTTAACAATTGCCTAGGACAATTCCGCACACCGATCCACCATTATTCCACACTCGCTATTTATAATACTAAGTAATATATTCTAACTTTATGATAACAGCACCTACTTTTATGTTTTAGCTCTCCGTTACCATGCAAAGTTATCCTCTTCATACCCACAACATAGTTTTATTTCTCGTTGCTAGTTGGAAGCAAACGTTCGGTGCACGTAGAGTCGTATCAGTGGTAGATAGAGCTTGAGAGAATATTGATCTTACCTTTAGCTCCTTGTGGGTTCGACACTCCATACTTATCACTTCCATCTTTGGAAAGTGCTACGATGATTCCTTGCACTTGGGGATTATCAATTTCCGCAAACTAAATAAAGCTACTAAAAAGGATCATTACCCTTTACCTTTTATTGATCAAATGCTAGAAAGATTATCCAAACATACACATTTTTGCTTTCTAGATGGTTATTCTGGTTTCTCTCAAATACCTGTGTCAAAAGAGGATCAAGAAAAGCCCACCTTTACTTGTCCTTTCGGTACCTTTGCTTATAGACGTATGCCTTTTGGTTTATGTAATGCACCTGCTACTTTTCAAAGATGCATGATGGCTATATTCTCTGATTTTTGTGAAAAGATTGTTGAGGTTTTCATGGATGATTTCTCCGTATATGGAACTTCTTTTTGTGATTGCTTGAGCAACCTTGATTGAGTTTTGCGGAGATGTGAAGAAACAACTTGTCTTGAATTGGGAGAAGTGCCACTTTATGGTAAAGGAAGGCATTGTCTTGGGGCATAAAATTTCTGAAAGAGGTATTGAGGTTGATAAAGCTAAAGTTGATGCTATTGAAAAGATGTCGTGTCCCAAGGACATTAAAGGTATAAGAAGTTTTCTTGGTCATACCGGTTTTTATAGGAGGTTCATTAAGGACTTCTCTAAAATTTATAGGTATCTGACTAATCTCTTACAAAAATATGTTCCATTTGTCTTTGATGATGATTGCATAGAAGCATTTGAAATACTTAAGAAAGCCTTGATTTCTGCACCTATTGTTCAGCCACCTGATTGGAATTTACCCTTTGAAGTTATGTGTGATGCTAGTGATTATGCTGTAGGTGTTGTTCTAGGACAAAGAGTTGATAAGAAATTAAATGTTATTCAATATGCTAGTAAAACTCTAGACAGTGCCCAGAGAAATTATGCTACTAAGAAAAAGAATTTTTAGCAGTTGAATTTGCTTGTGATAAGTTCAGACCTTATATTGTTGACTCTAAAGTAACTGTTCACACTGATCATGCTGCTATTAAATACCTTATGGAAAAGAAAGATGCTAAACCTAGACTTATTAGATGGGTTCTCTTGCTACAAGAATATGATTTGCATATTATTGATAGAATGGGAGCTGAGAACCCGTTGCAGACAACTTATCTAGGTTAGAGAATGTTCTTGATGACCCACTACCTATTGATATAGCTTTCTTGATGAACAATTGGCTGTCATAAATGCTTCTTGTACTGCTCCATGGTATGCTGATTATGCTAATTACATTGTTGCTAAATTTATACCACCTAGTTTCACATACTAGCAAAAGAAAAAGTTTTTCTATGATTTAAGACATTACTTCTGGGATGACCCACACCTTTATAAAGAAGGAGTAGATGGTGTCATTAGACGTTGTGCACCTGAGCATGAACAGGAACAGATCCTACGCAAGTGTCACTCTGAAGCTTATGGAGGACACCACCCTGGAGATAGAACTGCACTTAAGGTATTGCAATCCGGTTTTTATTGGCATACTCTCTTCAAAGATGCCCGTAAGTTTGTCTTGTCTTGTGATGAATGTCAAAGAATCGGTAATATTAGTAGACGTCAAGAAATGCTTATGAACTATTCACTTGTTATCGAAGCATTTGATGTTTGGGGCTTTGATTATATGGGACCGTTTCCTTCCTCTAATGGGTATACACATATTTTAGTTGCTGTTGATTATGTTACTAAGTGGGTAGAAGCTATTACAACTAGTAGTGTTGATCATAACACCTCTATTAAGATGCTTAAAGAAGTTATTTTTCCGAGGTTTGGAGTCCCTAGATACTTAATGACTGATGGTGGTTCACATTTTATTCATGGTGCCTTTCGTAAAATGCTTGCTAAGTATGATGTTAATCATAGAATCGCATCTTCATATCACCCACAGTCCAGTGGTCAAGTAGAATTGAGTAATAGAGAGATCAAGTTAATTTTGCAAAAGATTGTTAATAGATCTAGAAAGAATTGGTCCAGGAAACTTGATGATGCATTATGGGCCTATAGAACTGCATATAAGAATCCTATGGGTATGTCTCCGTATAAAATGGTTTATGGGAAAGCATGTCACTTACCTATCGAACTAGAACATAAGGCATATTGGGCCATTAAAGAGCTCAATTATGATTTCAAACTTGCCGGTGAGAAGAGGCTATTTGACATTAGCTCACTTGATGAATGGAGAACCCAGGCCTATGAGAATGCCAAACTGTTTAAAGAAAAAGTTAAAAGATGGCATGACAAAAGGATACAAAAGCATGAGTTTAATGTAGGTGATCATGTGTTGCTATTCAACTCTCGCTTAAGATTTTTTGCAGGAAAACTTCTCTCTAAATGGGAAGGGCCTTACGTTATCGGGGATCTATCGTTCCGGTGCCATAAAAATCAACAACTTCAAAGGCACAAATCTGAAGGTGATGAACGGTCAAAGAATCAAACATTACATCTCAGGTAATCCCATAAATGTTGAAACTAATGTTATTGAAACCATAACCCCGGAGGAATACATAAGGGACACTTTCCAAGAAGGTTTCAGACTCCGAAAAGGAAGAGGTATGTGGTACGGTAAGTAAACCGACTCCAAACAGTTCCAATGGTAATTTTTCTCCGTTTTGGAATATTTCAGAAAATAGAAAAATAAGAAGTAGTTCGGGAAGGACGCGAGGCATCCACGAGGGCGGAGGGTGCGCCCTACCCCCTGGGCACGCCCCCTGCCTCGTGGGAACCTCGTGCGCTCTCCGGACTCCGTTTTCTTGCACGATACTTCTTTTGGTCGGTAAAAAATCATTATATAATATCCCGAAGGTTTTGACCACCGTACCACGCAAATATCCTCTGTTTTTGCTTCGAGCTGTTTCTATAGCAGATTTAGAGCAATATGTCATCTCAAGACTCCGACGGAGAGAGCTACGTCTCACATCTCATTACTGACCCAAAGACCTATGGAGACCTATCTCCTTGTGGTCGAACTACGGATGATGAGTAGGATGCTCATTGAGGAGGATCAATGATTTAAGTTCAGAGGAGGAGGATGTTCCTCTGCCTCAACCTGGGGATATGCACGTGAAGTTCAAGAAGTCTAGTTTCCCTAAGAGGGCTAAACTGCCTAACAACCGATCTATTCCTTCTCGTTTTCGGCAGAAAAGCAAAGGAGATTTATGTGACAAGATATTGAAGCTAGAATCGGAGGTCGATGATCTAAAGGAGGAAATTTCTCTTCTAAATTACAATATGAAAAAGCTTAAGGGACAATTATCTTCATCATCACCATCCTCTTCACCCCCGAGGAAAGAGACATAAATACATGGGTATGGGCACTCCCCTTGGCAACTGCCAAGCTTGGGGGAGGTGCCCTGGTATCGTATCACCATCACACTCCTATCTTTACCATTTTTCTTAGTTCGATCCTTTTGGTAATATCTTGATCTAGTATAATAAATTTTTAGTATGATTTAGTTTTGAGTTTTGCTTTATGATCCCTCTATGTAATCGAGTCCGTGAGCTATATATAATAAAGATTAGTTTTGAGTCAAGGGCTTGGTTATCTTGCTATGATCTTGAGGGAATATTAGAAAAAGAAAGAATAAAAGGAAATAAAAGAGATCATATTGATCTTATGGAGAGTAATGACTTCACATATAAAGAATATGATGAATAAAAGTTGTTGAGAGTTGATAAATATAGTTTTGGTCATCATTGCAATTAATAGGAAGTAATAAAGAAAGAGAGGTTTTCACATATAAATATACTATCTTGGACATCTTTTATGATTGTGAGCACTCATTAAAATATGACATGCTAAAGAGTTGATTTTGGACAAGGAAGACAACGTAATGGGTTATGTTTTCTTATATACGAAATAAAGTATATTGTCATGGATCATCCAACATGTTGAGCTTGCCTTTCTCCCTCATGCTAGCCAAATTTTTTGCACCATGTAGAGATACTACTTGTGCTTCCAAAAATCCTTAAACCCAGTTTTGCCGTGAGAGTCCACCATATCTACCTATGGATTGAGTAAGATCCTTCAAGTAAGTTGTCATCGTTGCATGCAATAAAAATTGCTCTCTAAATATGTATGATTTATTAGTGTGGAGAAAATAAGCTTTATACGATCTTGTGATGTGGAAGAAATAAAAGTGACGGACTGCATAATAAAGGTCCATATCACAAGTGGCAATATAAAGTGACGTTCTTTCGCATTAAGATTTTGTGCATCCAACCATAAAAGCACATGACAACCTCTGCTTCCCTCTGCGAAGGGCCTATCTTTTATTCTTGTCTCAACATCTTCACCGGCACCATCTCCCCTAAAACCCTAGTTCATCTCTTGTATCCAATCTTTGTCCCAAAACCTCAGATTGGTACCTATGGGTTGCTAGTAGTGTTGATTACTCCTTGTAGTTGATGCTAGTTGGTTTATTTGGTGGAAGATCATATGTTCAGATCCTTTATGCATATTAATACCCCTCTGATTATGAACATCAATATGATTTGTGAGTAGTTACGTTTGTTCCTAAGGACATGGGAGAAGTCTTGCTATAAGTAGTCATGTGAATTCGGTATTCGTTCGATATTTTGATGAGATGTATGTTGTCTCTCCTCTAGTGGTGTTATGTGCACGTTGACTACATGACACTTCACCATTGTTTGGGCCTAGAGGAAGGCATTGGGAAGTAATAAGTAGATGATGGGTTGCTAGAGTGACAGAAGCTTAAACTCTAGTTTATGAGTTGCTTCGTAAGGGGCTGATTTGGATCCATATGTTTCATGCTATGGTTAGGTTTACCTTAATAGTTCTTTTGTAGTTCCGGATGCTTGCAATAGGGATTAATCATAAGTGAGATGCTTGTCCAAGAAAGGGCAGCACCCAAGCACCGGTCCACCCACAAATCAAATTATCAAAGTAACGAACGCGAATCATATGAGCGTGATGAAAACTAGCTTGACGATAATTCCCATGTGTCCTCGGGAGCATTTTCCTTTATATAAGAGTTTTTCCAGGCTTGTCCTTTGCTACAAAAAGGATTGGGCCATCTCGTTGTACTTTATTTACTCTTGTTACTTGTTACCCGTTACAAATTACCTTATCATAAAACTATCTGTTACCGATAATTTCAGTGCTTGCAGAGAATACCTTACTGAAAACCACTTGTCATTTTCTTCTGCTCCTCGTTGGGTTCGACACTCTTACTTATCTAAAGGACTACGATAGATCCCCTACACTTGTGGGTCATCACTTGCACCGGTCCATAGATGGATCGCTGGAGCTTGCACACTTTGTTAGCACCTTTAGGATTGACAAAACCTTCTTGTTGCATCATATACAACTCTTCTTTAAGAAATCCATTAAGGAATGCAGTTTTGACATCCATTTGCCAGATTTCATAAAATGTGGCAATTGCTAACATGATTCGGCAGACTTACGCATCGCTACGAGTGAGAAAATCTTATCATAGTCAACACCTTGAACTTGTTGAAAAATTTTGCGACAATTCGAGCTTTGTAGATAGTAACACTACTATCAGCGTCCGTCTTCCTCTTGAAGATCCATTTATTCTCAATGGCTCGCCGATCATCGGGCAAGTCAATCAAAGTCCATACTTTGTTCTCATACATGGATCCCATCTCAGATTTCATGGCCTCAAGCCATTTCGCGGAATCTGGGCTCATCATCGCTTTCTCATAGTTCGTAGGTTCATCATGGTCAGGTAACATGACCTCCAGAATAGGATTACCGTACCACTCTAGTGTGGATCTTACTCCGGTTGACCTACGAGGTTCGGTAGTAACTTGATCAGAAGGTTCATGATCATCATCATTAGCTTCCTCACTAATTGATGTAGGAATCACTCGAACTGATTTCTGTGATGAACTACTTTCCAATAAGGGAGCAGGTACAATTACCTCATCAAGTTCTACTCTCCTCCCACTCACATCTTTCGAGAGAAACTCCTTCTCTAGAAAGGATCCATTCTTAGCAACGAATATCTTGCCTTCGGATCTATTATAGAAGGTGTACCCAACAGTCTCCTTTGGGTATCCTATGAAGACACATTTCACCAATTTGGATTTGAGCTTATCAGGTTGAAGCTTTCTCACATAAGCATCGCAGCCCCAAATTTTAAGAAACGACAACTTGGGTTCCTTGCCAAACCACAGTTCATATGGTGTCTTCTCAACAGATTTAGATGGTGCCCTATTTAACGTGAATGCAGCTGTCTCTAAAGCATAACCCCAAAATTATAGCGGTAAATCAGAAGAGACATCATAGATCGCACCATATCTAATAAAGTATGATTACGACGTTCGGACACACCATTACGCTGTGGTGTTCCAGGTGGCGTGAGTTGCGAAACTATTCCACATTGTTTTCAATGAAGACCAAACTCATAACTCAAATATTCACCTCCACGATCAGATCGTAGAAACTTTATTTTCTTGTTACGATAATTTTCCACTTCACTCTGAAATTCTTTGAACTATTCAAATGTTTCAGACTTATGTTTCATCAAGTAGATATACCCATATCTGCTCAAATCATCTGTGAAGGTCAAAAAATAACGATACCCACCGCGAGCCTCAACGCTCATCGGACCGCATACATCAGTATGTATTATTTCCAACAAGTATGTTGATCGCTCCATTGTTCCGGAGAACAGTCTTAGTCATCTTGCCCATGAGGCATGGTTCGCAAGCATCAAGTGATTCATAATCAAGTGATACCAAAAGCCCATCAGCATGGAGTTTCTTTATGCGCTTTACACAAATATGACCTAAACGGCAGTGCCACAAATAAGTTGCACTATCATTATTAAACTTATATCTTTTGGCTTCAATACTATAAATATGTGTATCACTACTATCGAGATTCAACAATTAGACCACTCATCAAGGGTGCATGACCATAAAAGATATTACTCATATAAATAGAACAACCATTATTCTCTGATTTAAATGAATAACTGTCTCGCATCAAACAAGATCCAGATATAATGTTCGTGCTTAACGCTGGCACCAAATAACAATTATTCAGGTCTAAAACTAATCCTGAAGGTAGATGTAGAGGTAGCGTGCTGATACGTCTCCAACGTATCTATAATTTTTTATTGTTCCATGCTATTTTATTATCAATATTGGATGTTTTATAATCATTTTATAGTCATTTTATATCATTTTTTGGTACTAACCTATTGACATAGTGCCAAGTGTCAGTTGTTATTTTTTCGATGTTTTTACATCGCAGGAAATCAATATCAAACAGAGTCCAAATGCCACAAAACTTCACGATGATTTTTTATGGGCCAAAAGGAAGCAGATGGGCCCTGGTTGCACTTGGGGGAGTCCCGAGGAGGGGACAACCCACCAGGGCACGCCAGGAGGCCCTGGCGCGCCCTGGCGGGTTGTGCCCACCTCGGGTACCCCCCAGACCGCCTCTTTGCTCTATAAATACCCCAAAAATACCAGAACCCTAGAAGTGTCGACGAAATATTCATCCAGGCGTCGCAGAGTCCAGAACCACCAGATCCAATCAAGACACCATCTCGGATGGGGTTCACCACCTCCATTGGTGCCTCTCCGATGATGCGTGAGTAGTTCTTTGTAGACCTTCGGGTCCGTAGTTAGTATCTAGATGGCTTTCTCTCTCTCTCGCTGAATTCTCAATACAATGGTCTCTTGGAGATCCATATGATGTGACTCTTTTGCGGTGTGTTTGTTGGGATCTGATGAACTTCGAGTTTATGATCAGTTATATCTTTTTATATCCATGAAAGTTATTTGAGTTTCTTTGATCTCTTATATGCATGATCTCTTATAGCCTCGTATTTCTTCTCCAATATTTGGGTTTTGTTTGGCCAACTAGATCTATTAATCTTGCAATGGGAAGAGGTGCCTGGTAGTGGGTTTGATCTTATGGTGCTTGATCCCAGTGACAGAAAGGGAACCGACACGTATGTATCGTTGCTACTAAGGATAAAACGATGAGATCTATATCTACCGCCATATAGATAAACGGTTCTTGTCTACATCATGTCATCATTCTTATTGCATTACTCCGTTTTTACATGAACTTAATACACTAGATGCATGCTGGATAGCGGTCGATGTGTGGAGTAATAGTAGTAGATGCACGCAAGAGTCGGTCTACTAATCTTGGACATGATGCCACTAGTAGAAAAAGGGTCAAATGTGAAGAACATTAGTGCCAGTTTGTAAAAAAACCGGCACTATTATGATCAATAGTACCGGTTCATGGCGGCGATCAATAGTACCAGTTCGTAATGAACCTTTAGTACCGGTTCGTGCCACAAACCGGTACTAAAGGGGTGGTGGCAGGCTGGCGTCACGCCAGGGCCCCATGAGCCCCTTTAGTGACGGTTTGTGACACAAACCGGTACTAAAGGTCTAACCTATAGTACCGGTGTGTGTCACCAACCGGCACTAAAGAGTCTTAACCTATAGTCCCGGTTGAAGACACAAACCGGCACTATAGGGCAATTTTCAAACTCTACCCCCCCCCCCCCCCCCCCCCCCCGTTTATTGCCATTTCAGTTTTGAAAAAACCAAAAGAAAATGATAAAAACTTCAAAAAATAAAATCCTTCAAGAGGTAGTTATATTAATACATCTACTAGTTAGGAAAATTTGAAAACTTAAATTTGGACATGTTTTGCAAAATGTGTAGGGAAAATGTAAAACGGCTATAACTTTTGCATACGATGTCGGAAAAAAAACGTATAATATATCAAAAAATTCAGCACAAAAATCCGCATCCGATGGAGCCAGCCTACGGCCTGTTTGCAAAAGGAAAAAAAAGATATGGTCATATTTCAGTTTTTTTTAAAAAAATTGGTTAAATCTAGTCAAACTACTTATTCAAGAAGTATTAATGTTACCACATAATTATTCAAGAATATTAGTGTTACTAAATAATTATTTCAATTTTTTGAATTTTGGTCAAATCTGGTCAAACTATGGTCAAACTATGGTCAAACTTATTCGAGAAATATTAGTGTTACTAAATAATTACTGTTTCATAGAATAATAGTTTCAAACTCAAACGGTGAAACGTGTGACCTAATGCACAAGCTAAACTGCTGAGGGTTAATAGGATTGATAGCTTACATTTGTCAGGAAAACAACAAGTGCAGACTTGGAATGTAGGGGGAATAGAACTCCGAAGTTAAGCGTGCTCAGGCTGGGGGAGTGAGAGGATGGGTGATCGGCCGGGAAGTTAGGCGACTTGGAATGAGTGATCCACACTTGAGCAGTTAAGAGAGGTGATTAGAAAATAAATCATAAAATAATTCAGAAAAATTAAAAATCAAAAAAAATAAAAAAAATCCAAAATTTTAGAAAAAACTCAAAAAAAAACCTTTAGTACCGGTTGGTAACCCCGGTTGGTAACACGTTTAGCGCCGGTTCGTGCCGAACCGGTACTAAAGGGGGGGCCTTTAGTGCCGGTTATGGAACCGGCACTAAAGGCCCTTACGAACCGGTTTTAAAGCTCCGTTTTCTACTAGGGTGCCTATGTAATGATCATTGCTTGGATATCTTCATAATTATTTGAAATTATATCAATTGCCCAACAGTAATTTGTTTACTCGCCGTTTGCTATTTTTCTCGAGAGAAGCCACTAGTGAAACCTACGGCCCCCGGGTCTTCTTTCTCATATATTTGCCTTGCGAT
The DNA here is from genome assembly GCF_003073215.2 of Triticum urartu. Taxonomy (NCBI): domain Eukaryota; kingdom Viridiplantae; phylum Streptophyta; class Magnoliopsida; order Poales; family Poaceae; genus Triticum; species Triticum urartu. The sequence goes on from NC_053023.1 coordinate 10,789,511, forward strand.
CTACTTTTCCTTTGCATTTTTATTCAGATCTATTAAACCAAAAAAATACAAAATTACCTTGCTGCGTTTTACCTTTATTTATTTTATTTGGCGTTCGATCTATCAATCTACTACAATTTACCTCACGTCTGCTTGCCTATCTTGAGGAGCCGTACCCCAGAAGGGACTGACATCCCCTTTAACACGTCGGGTTGCGAGGTGTTGTTGTTTGTGTGCAGGTGTTGTTTATGTTGTGTTGCCTGGTTCTCCTACTGGTTCGATACCTTGGTTTCATAACTGAGAGAAATACCTACCGCCGCTGTGCTACATCATCCCTCCTCTCCAGGGAAATACCGACATAGTTCCAGCTACCAGCATGTGCCGACGGAGATCACATCGACTTTGGAACCATTTCCCACGCGCATCGTCACCTCGTCCTTAGCCAATCTTCGCTTAAACCGTAGCCCCTTTTTCGAGTTGCAAATATGAGCAACAGAACTAGTATCAAATACCCAGGTGCTACTACGAGCTTTAGTAAGGTACACATCAATAACATGTATATCAAATATACCTTTCACTTTGCCATCCTTCTTATCCGCCAAAAACTTGGGACAGTTCCGCTTCTAGTGACCAGTCCCTTTGCAGTAGAAGCACTCAGTCTCAGGCTTAGGTCCAGACTTGGGCTTCTTCACTTGAGTAGCAACTTGCTTGTCGTTCTTCTTGAAGTTCCCCTTCTTCCCTTTGCCATTTTTCTTGAAACTAGTGGTCTTGTTAACCATCAACACTTGATGCTCCTTCTTGATTTCTACCTCCGCAGCCTTTAGCATTGCGAAGAGCTCGGGAATTGTCTTATCCATCCCTTGCATATTATAGTTCATCATGAAGCTTTTGTAGCTTGGTGGCAGTGATTGAAGAACTCTGTCAATGACACTATCAACCGGAAGATTAACTCCCAGTTGAGTCAAGTGATTGTGGTACCCAGACATTTTGAGTATATGTTCACTGACAGAACTATTCTCCTCCATTTTGCAGCTGTAGAACTTATTGGAGACTTCATATCTCTCAATCCGGGCATTTGCTTGAAATATTAACTTCAACTCCTGGAACATCTCATATGCTCCATGACGTTCAAAACGTAGTTGAAGTCCCGGTTCTAAGCCATAAAGCATGGCACTTTGAACTATTTAGTAATCATCAGCTTTGCTCCGCCAGGCGTTCATAACGTCTGGCGTTGCTCCTGCAGTGGGTCTTGCACCTAGCGGTGCTTCCAGGACGTAATTCTTCTGTGCAGCAATGAGGATAATCCTCAAGTTACGGACCCAGTCCGTGTAGTTGCTACCATCATCTTTCAACTTAGCTTTCTCTAGGAACGTATTAAAATTCAAAGGAACAGTAGCACGGGCCATTGGTCTACAATAGCATAGACATGCAAAATACTATCAGGTACTAAGTTCGTGATAAAATAAAGTATAATTAATCATATTACTTAAGAACTCCCACTTAGATAGACATCCCTCTAATCATCTAAGTGATCACGTGATCCATATCAACTAAACCATGTCCGATCATCAAGTGAGATGGAGTAGTTTTGAATGGTGAACATCACTATGTTGATCATATCTACTATATGATTCACGCTCGACCTTTCGGTCTCAATGTTCCGAGGCCATATCTACATATGCTAGGCTCGTCAAGTTTAACCCGAGTATTCTACGTGTACAAAACTGTCTTGCACCCGTTGTATGTGAACGTAGAGCTTATCACACCCGATCATCCCGTGGTGTCTTGGCACGACGAACTGTAGCAACGGTGCATACTCAGGGAGAACACTTATACCTTGAAATTTAGTGAGAGGTCATCTTATAATGCTACCGCCGTACTAAGCAAAATAAGATGCATAAAAGATAAACATCACATGCAATCAAAATAAGTGATATGATATGGCCATCATCATCTTGTGCCTTTCATCTCCATCTCCAAAGCACCGTCATGATCACCATCATCACCGGCTTGACACCTTGATCTCCATCGAAGCATCATTGTCGTCTCGCCAACTATTGCTTCTATGTCTATCGCTACTGCTTAGTGATAAAGTAAAGCAATTACATGGTGATTGCATTTCATACAATAAAGCGACAACCATATGGCTCCTGCTAGTTGTCGATAACTGTTACAAAACATGATCATCTCATACAATAATTTATATATCATCATGTCTTGACCATATCACATCACAGCAAGCCCTACAAAAACAAGTTAGACGTCCTCTACTTTGTTCTTGCAAGTTTTACGTGGCTACTACGGGCTTCTAGCAATAACCGTTCTTACCTACGCATCAAAACCACAATGATTTTTTGTCAAGTGTGTTGTTTTAACCTTCAACAAAGACCGGCCGTAGTCAAACTCGATTCAACTAAAGTTGGAGAAACTGACACCCGCTAGGCACCTGTGTGCAAAGCACATCGGTAGAACAAGTCTCATGAACGCGGTCATGTAATGTCGGGCTGGGACGCTTCATCCAACAATACCGCTGAATCAAAGTAAGACGTTGCTGGTAAGCAGTATGACTATTATCGCCCTCAACTCTTTGTGTTCTACTCGTGCATATAACATCTATGCATAAACCTGGTTCTGATACCACTGTTGGCTAATGTAGTATTTCAAAATTTTACCTACGATCACACAAGATCTATCTAGGAGAAGCATAGCAACGAACGGGGAGAGTGTGTAGACGTACCCTCGTAGACCGAAAGCGGAAGCATTTAGTAACACGGTTGATGTAGTCGAACGTCTTCGCGATCCAACCGATCCAAGTACCAAACATACGGCACCTCCGCGGTCAGCACACGTTCAGCTCGGTAATCTCCCGGTACTCTGGAAAAATGCCCGAACCACTCGGAACCATTTCGATGTCCAAATGCAACCTTCCAATATATGATCTTTACCTCTCGACCATTTCGATACTCCTCGTCATGTCCGTGATCTCATCCGGGACTCCGAACAAAGCTTCGGTCATCAAATCACATAACTCATAATACAAATCATCATCGAACGTTAAGCGTGCGGACCCTACGGGTTAGAGAACTATGTAGATATGACCGAGACACATCTCCGGTCCATAACAAATAGCCGAACCTGGATGCTCATATTGGCTCCTACATATTCTACGAAGATCTTTATCAGTCAAACCGCATAACAATATACGTTGTTCCCTTTCTCATCGGTATGTTACTTGCCTGAGATTCGGTCGTCGGTATCATCATACCTAGTTCAATCTCATTACCGGCAAGTCTCTTTGCTTGTTCCGTAGTGCATCATCCCGTGACTAACTCATTAGTCACATTGCTTGCAAGGCTTATAGTGATGTGCATTACCGAGAGGGCCTAGAGATACCTCTCCGATACATGGGGTAACAAATCCTAATATCGATCTATGCCAACCCAACAAACACCTTCGGAGACATCTGTAGAGCATCTTTATAACCACCCAGTTACGTTGTGACATTTGATAGCACACAAGGTGTTCCTCCGGTATTCGGGAGTTGCATAATCTCATAGTCAGAGGAACATGTATAAGTCATGATGAAAGCAATAGCAATAAAACTAAACGACCATTATGCTAAGCTAACGGATGGGTCTTGTCCATCACATTATTGTCTAATGATGTGATCCCGTTCATCAAATGACAACACATGTCTATGGTCAGGAAACATAACCATCTTTGATTGACGAGCTAGTCAAGTAGAGGCATACTAGGGACACTATGTTTTGTCTATGTATTCACACATGTACTAAGTTTCCGCCTAATACAATTCTAGCATGAATAACAAACATTTATCATGATATAAGGAAATATAAATAACAACTTTATTATTGCCTCTAGGTCATATTTCCTTCACTTTACCTATTAGAGTGTAGGTTACATGGACGTAATAAAATTGACAAACTAGATGAACTGATGAATATACATGCTGAATTATATATATATTATTGTCTGTCCAGTAGCTAAGCAAGATGAGTGATCGTCCGTGGATGTACACCGGTCGCACTAGTCAGAAAGAGATTACCAATGAATGGTTAACAAAAACCAACGGGTTTGTGAAAGCCGCATTTGCAAACGGCCAAAGGAAAAACTGGTGCCCTTTTGTCCGGTGTGAGAACTGGGAAAAGAGGACACATGATGAAATGGGAAAACACCTGCAGAACAGTGGTTTTACGCCCGGTTATACGGTGCAGACATTTTATGGTGATTCTCCCCAACGTGCCAGAGCTGAGGTGGTCCGTCGTCACAACGACGAGCATGGTACCGGGATGGAAGACATGGTGCAAAAATTTGATGATGCTCGAGATTCGGACGAAGAGATGGAGGAATCTGCAAAGGCCTTCAATGAAATGTTGGAGTCTTCAAAACGTCCTCTTCACGAGCACACCGAGCTTTGTCAGCTGGATGCCATCTCACAAATAATGGCTCTAAAGGCTCAATTCAACTTGGGCAGAGAATGTTACGACGCGATGATGATAGTATTTGGATGCTTTCTACCCAAAGGCCATGTACTGCCTGCAAACCTGTACCAGTCAGACAAAATCCTCCATGCTCTTAACATGGCCTATGAGAAGATACTTGCATGTGAGAAAGGATGTGCCTTATTTAGGCTTGAGTCTACTTGAACTATTGTCACATTTGCAAATCTTCAGGTAAATTGTGGTAGACAACGGCATGGGTGAGAAGACGCAGACCAAAATCCCGATTAATGTTCTTCAATATATGCCAATTGTACCAAGACTTCAACATCTTTTCATGGTTGAAGTGACAGCCAGACAGATGACATGGCACAAAGAGGGAAAAAGAACCGAACTAGAGCAGATGGGAATCTGATGATGGTACACACATCGGATGGGTTCAAGACATACGACGCCTTTAACAAACAAAACTTCATAATGCGTGTCTGGTACATGTACTCGACGCATGACTTGCTGGCATATGCTCTACTCGTTGGATCGTGTGTGCATGGAAGGTTCTCGTGCCCCACATGCACTCTTGAGTTTCTTTGGCTGCAGGCGGGTCGCAAGTTTTCTTGCTTCAACTTGCGTAGACAGTTCCTGGATCCTCGCCATAACTTCAGGAAAGACAAGAAGAACTTCATGAAAGGTAGAGTTGTCAAAAACTCTGCACCACCTCCATTGACAAGCCAAGAGACCCTGGATCAGTTAAACGCTCTCGAGCCAGATCCAGAGCGTCCAGGGTATTTCAAGGGGTGTAATTTGAAACACGCCTGGACTCACAAGACATGCTTATGAGATCTGCCTTACTTCAAAGACCTCCTTTGCCCACACATCATCGACGTGACGCACACTGAAAAATATCGTCGAGGCACTTTTTGGTACATTGTTTGGCATAGATGAGAAGTCAAAGGATAATACTAAGGCTAGAGTCGATCAGGAGGCGCTATGTGATAGACCGTTACGAAACATGCAAGAACCGAAAGGAAAGCAGAATTGGACGAAACCAAAGGCATGGTTCAATCTTGGAAGGCCAGCTATGAGGGAAATTATCTTGTGGGTGAAACTGCAGTTGATGTTCCCCGATGGTTATGTAGAGAATCTAAAGAGGGAAGCGAGTCTTGACAAATTGAAAATATTTGGTCTCAAGAGTCGTGATTGGCACATATGGATTGAGCGGGTAATGACTTCATCCCTGAGGATGAATGGCTAGTACTGGCAAAGCTGAGCTATTTCTTCTGTATTCTTTGTGCGAAAGATCTGTCACCTGCCGTGATAAACGAAATAGAAGAGTTGGCGCCAGATTTGACCTGCAAGTTAGAGAATATCTTTCCACCGGGCTTCTTTAATCCAATGCAATAATTAATTTTGCATCTCCTGACAGAGGCAAGATTGCGGGGAGGGGGCGTGCAAAATCGTTGGTGCTACGCAACTGAGAGGATGCAGAAGACGCACCGAGCAAAATGTAAAAATAAACGTCGAATTAAATCATCGATGGCCGAGGCATTCATTAATGAGGAGGCGGCAAACTTCGTGACACTGATCATAGCCTACAAAGCATCACAGAAACAGAACAGAGAGATCAAACCGAAATCAATTGGCTGAAGCCTTCTTCTTCCTCGTCTCTTCTTCCTCTCCTCGTGTCCATACGAGAGATTCATCTCTTGCTCTTCTACCCTTGATTCTGTGCTCTTCCCATCCTTGATTCTCTCTCTGGATTGTTTCCCCTTGTGAACCTTGGTTTGGCAAATCTATTCATACACCGGGAACACTTGTATCCAATGATTTCTATTGTTTGGTATCGATTTGTTACGTCCTGATCCAGGGTCGTGACAGGGAGTTGAGAGTTGAGACCCAGTGTGAGCATGATAAAATTTGTAATAATTGGCCTATGATTCCTAATATCATCCCTGGGAAGTGGGAACTGGCAAGAGGTTCTCTACTGGTACATACAGTGCAGGTGATACATTTCTTGGAAAATGCAGTGTTAAACCATCATCTGTCACGTTAAAGAGGAGGTTCCAGATACTATCTTGTATTGGCTGTAGCCGCATCTTTAGGTTGTTAGGAGTTGTCATCCCGAGGGATTGTAACGCAAGTCTATCCTCTCTTTCCTTGCATCCCAAGCTGTAACTCCAACAACCTTCGGTGTGCATATCAGTGATAAGCCCCTGCCTATATAACATGACCGCGCGGCCATGATCATGGTATGACGCTTACCACAAGTTTAACATGTAGTTGTAGCAATTGTTACAGGCCACAATTAGCGATGCAATCGGGTGATCACTGTGCGTTGGCGGAAACGTCTTACCCGATCTAGGGCGATGTGTTGCGTGTTAAATAGACAAGGTGCGAGCCTGGAATACGCGTACAAGAGTTGGTTGAGATACAACTTGATAAACAAGAAAGATAGGAGATAAGCTAGCTAGTAGTTACAACAGAATATCTCATGCGCCTAGCCTAGCTATCCTGGTTCAATACTCAACCTCCTGTACCTCACTAATACGTGACACAATTATGTGTTTCACACCCTCCCTTAATCACAGCTTGGTCAAGTTGAGATTACGTTTGAATTCTTCAAAACTCCGTACAGGCAATGCCTTTGTGAATCCATCTGCAACTTGATCTCTGGAGTGCACAAAACGAATGTCAAGTTGCTTCTGAGCAACCCTTTCCCTGACAAAGTGAAAATCAATTTCTATATGTTTTGTTCTAGCATGAAAAACTGGATTTGCAGAGAGATAGGTGGCACCAAGATTGTCACACCATAGACATGGAGCTTGTGTGTTTTTCACACCAAGTTCTTTCAACATAGACTGAACCTATATAATCTCTGCTGTAGCATTTGCTAATGCTTTGTATTCGGCCTCTGTACTTGATCTGGAGACAGTAGCTTGTTTTCGTGCACACCATGATATTAAGTTAGGTCCAAAGAATACATCAAACCCACCAGTTGACCTCCTGTCATCCAAGCATCCTGCCCAATCTGAATCAGAGAATGCACTGACAAGTGTTGAAGGTGACTTGCTAAAGTTTAGACCAATGCTCAAAGTATGTTTGACATATGTAACTATGCGTTTTGCAGCAGTTAGATGAACAGTAGTGGGTGCATGAAGAAACTGACAAACTTTGTTAACTGCAAAGGAAATGTCAGGTCTAGTAAGAGTGAGATATTGTAATGCTCCCACCAAACTTCTGTATCTTGTGCTGTCTTCTTGATTCAAGAGTGTCCCTTCTGTGAGAGATAGTTTTTCTGAACTGGATAATGGAGTAGGAGATGGCTTACAGTCTTTCAAACCAGCCTTTTTTACCAAATCAGTTGCATACTTCTCTTGAGAAAGGTGAAGTCCATCATTGTTTCTCTTTACCTCAATCCCAAGGAAGAAGTGCAAGTCTCCAAGATCCTTCAAGGCAAAGTCTGCACTCAAGTCCTTTAAGAGCCCTGTGATTGCTTCATCAGATGAGCTTGTCACAATTATATCATCAACATAGATGAGGACAAATATGCATGTGTTGGACTTGTTATAAATAAACAATGAAGTGTCAGAGTTGGAAGGAACAAAGCCAAGTGCCTGCATCTTATGACAGAGACGTGAATACCATGCCCTTGGAGCTTGCTTTAACCCATATAGTGCTTTATCAAGTTTGCACACATAAGATGGAGCATTCTTACTTACAAACCCAGGAGGTTGCTTCATGTACACTTCCTCTTCCAGAACACCATGGAGAAACGCGTTCTATACATCTAGCTGTCTAAGACTCCAGCCCCTAGAAACAGCAATAGACAGAACAAGGCGAATGGTAGCAGCTTTTACAACTGGACTAAACGTGTCCTCATAGTCTATGCCGTATCTTGGTTTAAAGCCCTTTGCAACAAGTCTAGCTTTATAACGATCAATGGTTCCATCAGATTTTCTCTTAATCCCGAATACCCACTTGCAGTCAATCAAGTTTTTACCTTGCTGTGGAGGAACCAGATGCCATGTTTTATTTTTCTTCAATGCTATGTACTCTTCATTCATAGCTTTCTTCCATTTCTCATTACCAAGTGCCTCTTCAACCGTGTTTGGTTCACCTGGTTCTCCTGTGGAACAAATCATACCATATTGAACTATGTGTTTATAGTTCACAGGTTTTGTTACCCCTTTTTGTAGTCGTGTGCGTCGCGGTGACGCTGCAACTTCATCCATAGCCACAGAAGATCCTGTCTCTTGTATAGGAGTTCCAGCCGGAGCCGATCCCAAGGCGGATTCCCTGGGTGCAGCAGCGCGAGCTGTCCCAGCGGGATCTTCTGCGGTTTGTGGCTGAACTGCATCACCTGGAGAGGCCACAGAGGATCCCAGCCTCTGGACCGGCCCATCATTGTGCAATGATGACGAATCAATGCTGGGGGCCGTGTCAGGGCCCGCACCAGGGTCCGCACCGATGGAGCGAACCGGAGCCCGCCGCTTGTAGCACACCGGCTGGCCCGGTAGCGCGCGCCGTTCGGGCCATCCATGCATCGCCAGTTTGCAGCAGGAGATTGGCGCGTCACTGGGTCCGCGTCCCGACCAATGGGAGGCAACCGCATGCCTCCTGTGGAGCCGGGCGCTGCGGCGCGTGCGCCTGCAGCTGCAGCCGCGCCAGGTGCGCCGGATCCCGAGGGAGATCCCGCGTCTGCTGCAACCGATCCCGAGGGGGATCGGATTTCCTGACGCTGCTGCACTGATCCCGAGGAGATCCTGTCTCCTGCTTCTACACATGAAATAAGGGCCAAAATTTGCTCTTTCTTCTTCATTTTGTTCGCCATTTGTTCCTGACTCTGGTCCTGTTTCATCACCACACGACTCATGCAACATATCAGCAGGATTAGTCAACAAGTGATCATCAGTATCGTTCCCCCCTTGATCACAACCGGTGAGATGTGAGGGCAAAAGAAGGATTTCTTTGCGAAGAAGCGCACCGGCGTTAGGATGAAGATCAGCAAAGGGAAACTGTGTTTCATCAAATACGACATCCCTAGAGATATAGACTCGACCTGTGGAGACCTCAAGACACTTGACACCTTTGTGTTGAGAGCTATAGCCAAGGAACACACATTTGGTGGAACGAAACATGAGTTTCCGTTTGTTGTAGGGACGAAGATTGGGCCAGCATGCACACCCAAAGACACGGAGAGATTGGTAGTTTGGTTTTTCATGGAGGAGTCTTTCTAGGGGTGTTTCATTATTGATGACATGACTAGGAAGAATGTTTATGAGGTGAACGGCTGTGAGAAAGGCCTCATCCCAGAATTTGAGAGGCATGGATGCTCCTGCAAGAAGAGCGAGACCAACTTCAACTATGTGACGATGTTTTCGTTCGGCAGAGCCGTTTTGCTGGTGCGCATGAGGGCATGATACGTGGTGTGATATGCCAAGAGTTTGGAAGAAGGAGTTTAACTTCTCGTACTCCCCTCCCAAGTCTGATTGGACAGCAATTATTTTGCTGTCGAACTTGCGTTCAACAAGAGCTTTAAAGTTTTGAAAAACTTGAAACACTTCGGATCTATGCTTAAGGAGATAAATCCACGAGAATTTGCTATAGTCATCAATGAAACTGGCGTAATATGAGTGTCTACCAACAGAGGTTGGGGCTGGACCCCATACGTCAGAGAATATAAGTTGCAACGGTTTGGTAGAAACACTAGTAGATATGGGATATGGCAATTGATGACTTTTTGCTCTTTGGCACGAATGACAAATAGTTTCATTATGTCTCTCAACCACAAACGGGAGCTTATTTTTCCTAAGCAATTTTTCAACTAGAGAGAAAGAAGCATGTCCTAATCTATCATGCCACCGGGTTGATGAAAGCTTGGTAACACCATAGACTTGTTTATTGAATCTTCTACGCACCGGGATCAACGGATAAAGCCCTTGAACACATCTACCTCGATAGAGGATTTTCTTCGTTTCCTGATCCTTGATCAAAAAGAAAAAGGGGTGAAACTCGAGGAAGACATGATTATCTAAGGCAATTCGGTGAACAGAAAGAAGACTTTTGGCAGCACTAGGAACATGCAAGATTTTCTTGAGATGAATATTGCGACTAGGGGTACTAAATATTGAATGACCAATGTGATTTATCCGCATACCTTCTCCACTGGCCGTGTGGATTTGATCCTTTCCATGATACCTTTCCTTCATGGTCACCTTCTCAAGTTCGTTGGTGATATGGTTGGTTGCGCGCTGTCGACATACCAGTTGGTGTCGATGCCATAGGAGCCGTCGGCCGCTGCAGCGATCTTGTCATCGTCTTGAGAGTCATCCTCGTCCTCATCATAACGGTACCAGCAATCTTTTGCGGTGTGGCCCGGCTTACCACATATCTGGCAGCAAGGCAATTCCGGGCGAGATCGACCAGAACCGCTGCCGCCGCCGCGACGAGCCTTGTTGTTGGAGCGCCCGCCGTTGTTGCCGTTGCCACCAGACAGCCCCCTACCGCGGGAGGAGCCGCGGGAACGGCCACCACCACGGCCGCGGGTTGCAGTGTTTGCCGAGGACTTGAAGGAGTTGCCGCCTGCACCGTGGAACTGCGCCATGCGTTGGTCGAAGTTGCTGAGCATGGCGAAGATCTCATCGAGGGAGGCAGGGGAGACGCGAGCGTCGAGGGTTGAGACCAGGGGCTGATACTCCAGATCCAGCCCATGGAGGATGAAGGAGATCAGCTCATCATCCTGGATCGGCTTGCCCGCCGCAGCCAGCTCGTCGGCGAGACCATGCATGTAGGCAAAGTAGGTGCGGCGGATTGGGTACCTTTCTGCGCGTTGATGAGGGAGGTGCAGATGTTGTTGATGCAGCTCAGTGACTGCGATGAGTACATGCCCGCCAGCGTCGTCCAGAGCGCGTTCGCCGTGGTGACCGCGGTCACCGTGACCAGCACCTCCTTGGAGAGGTTGCTGAGGAGGAACTCGAGCACCTGCTGGTCCTCCCTGACCCAAAGAGGGTGGAGAGGGTTGGGCTCGAAGGTGTCCTTGCCGTCCTTGTCCTTGGCAGCACGGAGCTTGGCCGGCTCCGGTGACGTGCCGTCGATGTAGCCGAAGACACCGGCGCCGCGCAGTTGGGGTGTGATCTGCGTGCGCCACAGCACGTAATTCGTGCGGGAGAGCTTCTCGATGACCTGCCCATTGAGATTGGACTGGGCGACACCGGAGGAGGAAGACATGGTTTCGGCACAGGTGGAGATGGAGCCTAGATGGGAAATAGGAAGGCTCTGATTACCATGTGCGCTGGCGGAAACGTCTTACCCGATCTAGGGCGACGTTCTGCGTGTTAAATAGACAGGGTGCGAGCGTGGAATACGCGTACAAGAGTTGGTTGAGATACAACTTGATAAACAAGAAAGATAGGAGATAAGCTAGCTAGTAGTTACAACAGAATATCTCATGCGCCTAGCCTAGCTATCCTGGTTCAATACTCAACCTCCTGTACCTCACTAATACGTGACACAATTATGTGTTTCACAATCACAACAAGTGAACTTAGTAAGCCTAGCACAATGTGGGAGATGTGTGATCAGCGATAACTGATTCTTGCAGTAAACATAGGGCTATGACCTCTGCCAATTTTTGCTTCTATCTCACAGCCGCCCATTCTGTAGCTAGAAGAATAATCGGCATCGGAAATGATGTACATAAGCTGCTCCAAGTTCTTTTGAAACCAGTCAACATCACTGATCCCACAATAAGCCTGCACATGTTAACAATAAAAGGGGTTATATATTCGTAAGTGCCTGAATTTTTCTTAAATCCCAGTTAAGTTTTAAACCTTCAGATCAACATCCAACCACCCTCATATCTAAGTCACCACATATATGTAACCTACAAACTTAAAGTTTCCCTGATGCTTGACTAAATTTGCAATCTTTCAAATACTGCAGTTTTAGGCTAATTAATGTGCAATTTAGGTGACCCAGATTTACAAAATTCCAAGCAACTAGGAAGTAGAAAAACTATGGGCGTGTCAAATCTTAGTTGATAGTAATTTTATTAAATACTCTCTCCATTCCAAAGTAAGTGTCTCAACTTTGTAGTATCTATAAATCGAGCCTTAGAATCTTCGATATAAAGGGGGTATTGGCATATCTGAGATAATATACGTAACTTCAGCTTCAAAAATGTGCAACCGTATGGTTGCACATTCCAAACACTGAAGTCACATACCATTTTCGAAAAATTTGAGGATGGACGATGGGCAACCAATCGATCTAGAAATGCAAATTTTCATGCTGCTTAGAAATAGAAAACCGGTTGAACTCAAGTAGGAATAATTGATTACAATTAGGATGTATATATGTACCTTGTTGCGGTGCCAGAAACTACATGGGGTACTCCAGGCAACTATGTAGTCCTTTTCTTGGCCATGTTTATTTTTCCCTCGGTACACAACAGCGGCTACCGAACCTGACGACTCACCGGCCCGGTGGATGTGATGGAATGCTGCCCACTGGCCGTTGCCAATCGTAGCTGGGTAGGGAGCCCTGCCGATGTGGCCGGACCAGTCGTAGTTGGCGACTTGGTAGAGGGTGTCTCCGGTCGCATTATACACACGGCACAACGTTGACTGTCCATTGCCGTACAGGGACTTCAGACCCTTGACATACCTAGAAGCTTCGTTGTCCTTGTCATGCTCGTCCACCAGGTTCCATGCCTCTCGTGCTCGATCCTCCCGTGTCTTGTGTTTGCCCATGTACCTTTCCATTTTATCCAACTTGTAGTTGTCGACTACTTCACCAAAGCAATTCTCTGTTTCGCTCACTTCTCTCTCCCGTTTTTCTTCTGCTTCTGTTATGTGAGTTTGCTGGCTTTCCTGCACATTTGGAGGCACATATTTGACAACCACCCACTTTGTATATAAACGGGTGTCTTGTGGACTGCATAATTCATTTGGGAGATCCAAGAGCCATAATGCAGAGGCCGGGGGTTATCCTCCTTTTCGGAAAAAAAATAGCTTCCCACCAGGATAGACTGCTTGGTGTGCTGGCAATTTTTCTTTTTTATGAATATAAATTTCTAGAAATAACATTTCAAGAAAATTTTAAACAATATTTTCCTGTGAGAAAATATAGTTCACAGCACAAACAAAGCTAATTGTTATACGAATGTTCAAATGCACCTTAATTCGCCTGGTTAAAGCTTACCAGGGGATTTAGAATATCCCCTCTGTTTGACAATGCAAGTCATTTTCTTCAAGAATTATTGTTTCACAATCTAGCCCACCAAGGAGACTGTGTTTCCCTCAAAACCTAGAAGCTAAAAATCTATCTGAAAAGGAATTACCTTACCAAATCAACAGTACTACGAAATCTATAATAATTTGGTTAAACAAGGGTGTTACATTATCAAGCATCCAACGACACATTAACAAAAACATACTCCCTCCATTCCAAAATATAGTACGCCCGCGCTTCCCGAGGTCGAACTTTGACCATAAATTTAACGAACGAGACCGACTGCGGCGGGAGAAAAAGTTACATAATTAAAAACTTCTTTTGAATACGAATTCACTGATATAGCTTTTTCCCCCGCCGCAATCGGTCTTGATAGTTAAATTTACGATCAAAGTTGAAGCACGGGGATAGAGGAAGCACTACATTGTGGAATGGAGGGAGTATATATTAGGGATTTAGAGTAAATAAATTTTATTTTATCCTTTTATTCAGATTTTTCCTGGCTTAATTAATTTTACGGAATCAATCTTACAAGCACATGTATTCCCAATGTTGTAAGCGTTCTTCCCTATAATTTTTTTTTCAGAATATAGTATGTCAGGATTAAACATATTAATTGTATGGCCATAGCCCATTGGTCAAATATTTCTAGGCAGGAAAATAATCATATTAAAACACAGTTGTGCCGTTAATGATCGCACCTGGTTCTTTGTTGACCCAGGGTCCTTTAGTAACGCATCAGGAAATTGACTTGCAGTTTCTATCTCGTTTAGCTTATTAAGGATGTTTCCTATAGTCGGCCTTTTATGTCGGTCAACCTCCACACAAGTTAAACCCATTTCAATGCACGTCTTTACTTGTATGCAATAGGACTCCAGTGCATTCACTGATGCTGCATGTAGCCTATTCCTCCAATTTCTATGTACCTGGTAATTTAAAACATAGATGCAGTATATTAGCATAATTAAGTACCATTTGTGAAACATATACAACTAATGACAATAAAGGCAACTCCTTTTTCTTACAAGCTCAATGAATTGTTGGGAAGATATTTCAGCACTTTTTGAGTAGCCCATGGGTCCTGCCATTATCTTTATGATTATAACACCCAAGCTGAATATGTCCAATTTATTAGAAATTACATGATGATTTATATATTCCGGCGGTAAGTACCCACTGCATGACACATCATACATATTACTGATACCATGTGTCAAATGCAAACAAAATTACTTGATTACAAAAAAAATCAATTGACATGGAGAACAACTAAGCTTACATTGTTCCTACAGAACTTGTAGTGATACGCGTTCGTTCATCGATTAGCCTTGACAATCCAAAATCGCCAATTTTAGGCACGCAGTTCTCATCCAGCAATACATTGGCTGGTTTTAAGTCCAAATGAAACATCGGAGGTTCCAGTTCCTCATGAAGGTATTTCAAACCCTTGGAAATTCCTTTTATTATTGCGTAGCGTGTGTGCCAATCATGTCCACTAGATTCATCTATAGCAATGAAGAGCATCCACAAAAAGTTTATATTAAAGTATGATATTACATACTAATACAAGTAGAGATTTTTTTTTTGAGGTAAATACAAGTAGAACATTATGCATCATACCAGAGAGATAATCATTAAGGCTTCCATTTTGCATATACTCGAAGCAAAGCGCCCTATGTGTCACTTCACCAAGAACCATTTTCCCATTGTATGGCACATATTCCCGCCGAGTTTCATTGCAATAGCCAACTAAACGCACAACATTCTGGTGTTGGAGAATTTCAAGGTTGTGATACTCCTTCTCAAATAGCTCATCATCAAGTCCTAGAATGGGATGAAGCATCTTCACAGCAATCTTCTCCCCATTCGCACGCAATCCCTATTCAATGTCTGACATGCTTGGTTTAATTTTCTACTAATGTAGCAATGTATATGACAAGTGTAAAGCACAAAATGGTACTCATGTTTGAATATGTGGTGACGCAAATCGTGTACTGCTATACACTATTTGTTGCATGACAGATGAGCACAAAACAGTGCAAGATCTGACACCCAAGTGAATAGTTGCGAAGATCAATAGAGACCAAAATAATGCATTCCTCATCTGTCTTTGGCATGCGCCTAAATAAATTAGCATGAATAATTTTCTTTGCGATGGACGCAATTGCTATTCTAGCAAGTAACAGACTATATTTTCGTCAATAGTAGATACAAATGAAGGGGACAATGATTTGTTCACCATATAATGTGAAGTGTGTCTTAATTCACATGTCTGGTGCTACCGCCTACACTAACTGTATGAAATTGTGTTTGGAAACCATATTAAACGTACCAGATAGACTTTTCCGTAGGTACCTCTGCCAAGTTCCCGATCCTCGGAGAAACCATCTGTCATCTGTTCCAATAAATGGTATGCTATACTGGGCACCACACTTGCATGGTCCATGTTACTGTTTCTCCTGGTAAAGAAAAACAGCAAAATTGCACAGGTACAGTAAGCACGTTTATATTTGCACAGGTACAGTAAGCATTAGAAATTGATGGGCATTTAAGTGCTCCTCTCCCTGTTGACCTTTATGGGCTCTACCAGTATACAAAGAAGCTTGCACAAATCCAATTCATGCACAAGACCAAAATACATTATAAAGATGAATAGTTTGTGATGAACAATTGTTTCCCTGCTATTATTGTGCCATACAGCAGAAATATGGTCACTTCCTTACAGAATTAGTGCTGATTTGCCAGTAAAACGCAAAGCTATGAAGATCAAACGGCCATGCATTCAACCAATAGGTTGTTAAAATAGCAGTAAAAGGAAAGCAATGTCGAAGGCACAAACCTTGAGAAAAGGGCCTGCAACCGAGAGAGGAAGGCGCTTGCGAACTTGCGTGGTTGAAGTGGAAGGAAAATGAGCAGCTAGCTCGGTCTTCTGTTAAGGATGGAACGCGATCACATCTGATCATACAAACAGATTAAATTATGCAGTTGCATCCAAAACAGTCTACTTACCCGGCAGCCAAGTTGGGGAGCAGGTGGCAACTGAATCAGTGTGTATTCCAAGTGGCTCTATTCTTGTGCACCGCTACCAAGTCTCTGGTCCTCGAGGAAACCATTTGTAGTTTCTTCAAGAAATGCAATGGCTGAGATCACCTTGGTGTCACACTTGCATGGTCCACGTTACTGCTTCTCCTGGTGGGGAAAAAAGAAATAAAATCTAGTATCAGACATGTTAACATTTTGTAGCTAGCATAGTAAGCATTAGGAATTTTTATGACCAGTTTAACTGCTCACCACCTTGTTGAAATTATTATTTTTTGGAACACATATGTGATAACCAAAGGGGCATACTTAACCAGCAGGTTCTTAAACTTAGAGCCATAGTGGAGTAAAGGAGAGCAATGCCGAAATGATTAACGCTGCATCGACAGGGATGTTGCTCGTCAATGCCGCGTAGTTTGACCAAGTGGTTGATCACTGCAAGTAGGAGCCAGGACCCAGCACTGGTAGTTGAGATGCATAATTGCATATGACAGGACCCAACCCCATTTTAAATTAACCAGCTGGCCGAAACAAGGCTTAATTATACAGGGGCACACAAGGTGGTCATTACACAATTTGCATCTTCGAGATCAAGGTGAGTTTTTGGAATCCAATGTGAAGTTTGCATGTTGAAATGAGCTGTAAGAAATTAGGAATACAATAGCAGATTAAGCTTCTTGGACAAATAAGTACTAATGTGGAGATGAAAAAAAAATGCTAGAGACCAATTTCAGCACCTCTAGCTCCGGGGGCTCAGTGCACGAAGAGACCGTCCTTAACGAGATGCTCTGGCTCTTGGAGTATGGAACAAGGACTGCGTCGTGGTCACTGCCGTGAAGAAGCATGAGGCAGCAGGCTCGCACGACCCACCTACAACGCGTCACTCGGCCGGAATGGAACCTTGCGTGCATTCCGGCCGCGTGAGGCGTAAAACGCCCAGGCCGATCTGCCCATCTCTCTGGCCAGATTCCTCTGCATCCTCTCGCCCTCCCTCCTCGTCACAGGCGAGCAGCCCCTCGACCGAGTGGGCGGGCAGGGAGAGCAAGGAGCGGCTGGGTGGGGTGAGCGGGGAGGTCGGTTGGAAGGAAAGCGGCCGGGTGCCGGGAGCGACGATGCGACCACATACGCGGGCAAAGCAAGCGGCTCGGTTGAACCACGAGTATCCGGTCCAACTATATGATACAGTTAGATCCACAAGAGCAGTTTGGTCCTTCCACTAGCTAGTTAATGTGAAAAAAAATTAGAAATGGATGCTAATGTCATACTCCCTCCGTCCCATATTCTGGAGTCAAAAAAGTGTCTTACAATATGAGACGGAGGGAGTAGTAATCAAGATGTCAGTTTTACAAAGGCAATGTTGAGAATAGCAAACCGCTGAAACCCAACCAAGAGAGCGGCAAAAATCCTATTTTCTCTCGGAAAATAGGGGCTCTTTGATATGTGGAGTTTCCGAAATTTTTTTGGAGGATTCTGATCCTCAAGGAACCATGACAGTTTGGTGAGTATGCCCGTGACGTTGATCGAGTGTGCTTCCGATACAAATACAGTAACCACATGCATTTTACTCTATTTCTTTCAATCCCCGCGCTGTTGATCAATGAAATAAACTTGCGTCAGAAAACACGTCGAACCACAACAATGTGGAAGCGGCACGCCGAATGAAAGCGAGGAAGGGTCGCGGAACTGGAGGGCGCGACTATACTTTTCTTTGGTCGTTGAACCTCTTTCGGTTGGACCTGATCTTCTTAGCAAGATAGGCATGTCAGCACCACACGCTTCCCCGCACCACTTTTTATGCACACCATATTTATCCCCAAAAAACCATCAGCTTGGAGTCCAGCCAACGTCGTTCTTCTATGTGCGAGTAACAACGCGTTTAATTATAGAAAAACCGATGCGTTTTACCTGTACGCTCCACTTAAAGGTTGCAGTGCTGCAGGATGGATGGGATCCTCATCATCTCATCTTCGCGAGTCAATTGCAAGAAACCACCACATTTGCGGCTAGGTTTGTAGGAAACCACCAACTCGTTAATCCGTTGCAGAAAAGACCGGAATTTTTGTTAAGTTATTGCAAAAAGCACTGATCGGATGATTTGGTCCGTTTAATCACTTTCTTACAAGTGGGGCCAGATTGTAAGGAATTGATTTAGCAAAAAAAAAATAACACATACACCCCTAGATCTAAAAAACAAAAGCAATCAGACCCTCCCCTCCCCTGGGAACACCAACACCCTATTCACTACGCGCTGCTGCCATCCGCCGCCGCTCTGCTCCGGGCCGAGAGGATGAGGGAGGAGGAGCCCAGCTGGTGGAGTTGCAGCGCTTCAGAGCAGGAGGACACCGAGGAGCATCGGAGCGTGCGTGCCGAGCCCCTGCCTGTCTCCATCTCCTGGTCCACTCCCTCCGGTGGAAGATGAAGATCCCTGCGCGCCTCACGGCGGCACGTGACTGCTCCCCTGCCGCTCGCACAACTTGGCTGCCGGCGCCGGCACGAAGCGGGTAGCGCGCGTGTGGTGAGCATCGTCGCTCGACTGATCGAGGGGGACTAGCGGGCCATGGAGCAAGAGGAGGGGCGGAGGAAGCGGGAAGCGGTGGTAGTGCTGGAGTGCGTGGCGGGGAGCTCCAAGACGGTGGAGTGGGGCGGCGGGCGGGGCTGTGGTGCAGGAGGGCGACGTGGTGGTGTCGGTCCGCGTTGGGCTGGGCTCCGGCGTGGCCTCGCTGGACGTGCCCTTCAAGGGCAGCCGCGCGGGGCTCCACAAGGCGCTGCACAAGGCGTTCAAGCGCAGGCCGGCATCCTGCCGCACCCTGGCGGCGCCAGCGCCCGGAAGCAGTACGTGCTCTGTTCCCTCCAGGACCCCAACTACGTGCTCGGCTTCGGGGATCATCTCACTAGAGCGGATGAGCTCGTCCAGCACCGGCAGGTCCTCGTCGAAGCAGCGCGGCGGCGGCATAGTGGATAGGGCGTCGGTGTTACACGGAGAGGGTCTGATTGCTTTTATTTTTTAGATCTAGGGGTGTATGTGTTATTTTTTTCTAAGTCAATTCCTTACAACCTGGCCCCACTTGTAAGAAAGTGATTAAACGGGTTAAATCATTCGATCAGTGCTTTTTACAACGACTTAACAATTTTTCCGATGTTTCTACAACAGATTAACGAGTTGATGGTTTCTTGCAGATCTAGCCGCAAATGTGGTGGTTTTTTGCAATTGACTCCATCTTCGCCGCCGACGAGCAAGCAACTTGGATCCATCATCGCCTTCCATTCGTTCGTTCTCCAGGCTCCAGGCTCAAGGTCAGTGGCGCTACTCCATCTTGCTTAATCCGTTGCTTTTTCCACCAAGGAAATCACGCGGGGCGTACGGGAACTAGCGCTTCTTTTTCTCTATATGAGGCTGTATTCGCTCTATCGCTCGATATCTTCACAGAGCGGGGCCGGGCCTTTCTTCCTGATCCTACCTCTCTCTCGATCGCAAGCAGCAGCGCCGGCCGGCGGCCGGTCCCCCACCTCTCGATCTCCATCTCGAATCGCATCGATCCATATCCGCCTCCGTTTACCGAGCAGCAATGGAGGGACGCATGGCATGGATGGCTACAACGGAGGTCTGAGCTGCGCCGGCGTGTCATCGGCTGGTCTGCTCTGCAAGCAAGCTAGGCCGCGGCGGCGGCCGTCTCAGCATGGCCAGGAGTAAGCAGCATATTTCAACGGCACGCACCGTAGGAGATGCAGCACTCTGCCCGATCTGTCTGTCTACTAAAGTTCTAATCCAATCTGATTTTTCCATCCAATACTTTCCGAGTCGGAAAAGGCGACTACTCTGCGTGGGCGCGTCGACTGCCTACCGTTCAATGCGACACCGCGTGGCCGTTAGATCTGGCGCTATCTTCTCTTACCTCAGTCGACGCTGCCAATCCCCCACAACCAAGGGCTCCTTCGATTCAAAGGAATTTTATAGGATTTTTTAAGGATTGAAATCCTCTGGAATTTTTCCTACATTTGTCCTTTGATTCATAGGATTGAATTTCATAGGATTTTTCCTATGAAATCTTCTGTATTACATTTTATAGGAAATCTAACATCCACTCCAACTTCTTTTCTACAATTTTTTTACTTTTTCCGCAAAATCAAACACTCCTTACTAATCTTATAGGATTCAAGTGGGCATACCACTCCGATCCTATAGTTTCCCTATTCCTGTGTTTTCAAAATCCTGTGAATCGAAGAGGCCGCAATCCTCCACACAGGGCTGCCTCATCGCCTGACGTGCGCCAGATTTGGGTGGGCTGCGGGAGAGGGCGCGGTCCCAGCTTGCCGGCTCCCCCGAGGGCCGCTGCCCCCGCCATCCGTCTCGTTGTCGCCGGCTCGTTGTCGCGGATGCAGCAAATCAGGGCAAAGCAGCGGTTCCAGCAAAAAAGCCCCAAGTCACAGATGCAGCAAAAATGCAGCCGCGATTCCAGCAAAAAAGCCCCAAGTCACAGATGCAGCAAAAATGCAGCCACAGTTTCATCTCGGTGCAGCTTACCGCGACCATAGTCTCAAACGCCATGGTGACCGTCGCAGCTTTGCATGGTGACCATCCCAACTCGCTACATGTCGTAGCTTTTTTGTTTGCCGGTTGTAGCAATTTTATGTGCAGGTTGCATCTTCCTCGGTCATCCGTTGTAGCAGCAGCCAGCCACAAATGCCGATTGTAGCAAAAATGTCCGCCGGTGGTGGCTTTTTCTATTGCCGATAGTAGCTTTTTCATAGGCGAGTTGCAGCTTCCTGTTTGACGGTTGCAGCCATCTACCGTCGTTGATTGTAGAAAAAATGTCCGCCGGTCATAGTTTTTTCCATTGCCTGTAGTAGCTTTCTCACAGACGAGTTGCAGCTTCATGTTTGAAGGTTCCAGCCGTCTGCCGTCGTGGATTGTAGCAAATCAGTCCGCCGGTCGTAGCTTTTTTGGTTGCGTGTAGTAGCATATTTTTGCGGGTGGTTGCAGCTCTTGGCGTAGGAGGTTGTAGCTCTCATGCCCCATCATCCCTATGCCAGCTCCCTGACATGCCAGTTCCAGCAATTGGTGTCGCTGGTTCGAGCCAAATACCTTGCCGGTCGTAGCAAAACGATGCAGCTGGGTCCTATTGCCCGTCATAGTCAGCGTTGGAGCATCCCGGCATGGTATCTGCCCTTGAAGCACCCCGGTATCAAACGTGGCAGCCCGGATGGGTCGAGGGTTGCGGCACTAGCTAGGCGGCTGCGGGCTAGCACGCTGAGGTGGAAGGGAGCGACAGGGAAGAAGGGCTGGGAAAAAGAGGGAGAGGAGGAGCACGAAGGGAGAGAGGTAGACAATTCTCAAGTGCTCGCTGGGAGGGAACCCTTCCAGATGGCGGCATTGGCTCCAATGACCTCCCATAGCGATAGCGAACAATAGTACGCTCAGCTGACCTCCCTCAGCTGCCGTCGGCCCGTTATTGGGTCCGACCATTATATTCATGAACCAAGCAGAATCAAGATTTTACCCACTATGTTTACAGTGATGGTGTATTCTTCAAACGTCACCGTTTGTGTTACCTTATTGTAATCAAACACATCCTATATGGATGTGATGTCATAGTTTCAATCTTTCCTGTTTCTAGGTGCTGCAGGCAGTTTATCAATGCTACATTGAAATATATTTTTTTCTCTCAGGACGACAAAAGAAGATCTCGTCCTATAAGCCTGATGGTGGAAGACAACCACAATATGGATATTAATTTCCAATTGATTCAAACTATTACAAACAATTCGCAGAGGATCAGAAGGTTGGCAGCGATGGGTTCGGAGATCTTTATAGGGTATGATCGACTAATCATTGTATTTTCTGTGATTAGTTCTCAAATTTGTAATCACGGTCTATACAGTGACAAGTGGTCGACTAATTGTCATATTTTTCATCTGTACTTCTCACATCTATAATCACGATATGTGCCATGACAAGCGGTGATTTTATCAGGCGACTTATAAAGGGGAAGAGATTGCCGTGAAGAAGCTTCACCCATTGCATGTACTCGATGATAAGCAATTCGACATCATGTTCTGTAAACTTAGTAAGGTGTGCCATCAAAATGTTGTGCGCCTAATTGGCTACTGCTACGAGTCTCAGCACAAATACATGGAGCTCAAGGGGGAGCTTGTTTTCGGACAAACGGTGGAGCGAGTGCTCTGCTTCGAATATATGCAAGGTGGAAGCCTCGATAAACACATCAAAGGTAACCTATATCAGTGCAGATGTAAGCACCTTATATGTAGAGGCAGGAGTTCAACTTTTCTTTAGTTGTTTCATCTTGGCACCGCTCTGATAATCAATAGAAGTGTCCCTTATCTTCAAATATATATATGGTCGACAATGGGCTACATATATTAGTTTTCCTATCAAGATGAATGATTCAATAGCCTATTTTATACGCATCTTTCTCTACTAATCGTAGATGAATCTTGCGGACTTGAGTGGCCCACATGTTACAAGATTATCAAAGGGACTGGCGAGGGACTCAATTACCTGCACAGCTTGCAGGGAAATCCTATTTCCCATATGAACTTAAAGCCTGGTAATATTTTGCTGGATAGAAGTATGACACCCAAAATTGCAAATCTTGGTTTGTCAAGACCTGTTGCTTCAACAGATAATCACGACGGAACACTGTAAGTTGATGGATCATGCTGTAAGCCAGTTATTTTGACAGCTTTTGACCAAAATTTTCCTTGTATGTTATTAATTAACCATATCAAAGCAGTGGGTTCGTGCCACCGGAGTTTGTTGATGGTGGCGGTATATCAAACAAGTTTGATGTGTTCAGTTTGGGCGTCATAATGATAAAAATACTCGCTGGAAATAACGGCTATTACAGATGTTCTAAGATGTCCCCCGAACAGTTTCTTGAGCTTGTAAGAAAATTCATCTCTGTTTCGAATGAACATACCTAGGTCTCTTTCACATTGTATACACGTGTTTGTTTAATTCTTTTGGCATTGCCAACGATCTAGTATCTATGTAGGGAGATTTATGCATGAAATTTGCACACAGGTAACTGAAAACTGGACGAAAAGGATGCAGACAATGATGAGCTATGCATCACTCAAAGAGGACATCCTACGAGTGAGGACGTGTGTTGAGATTGCAATAAGGTGTGTCGCCATGGACCAAAATAAAAGGCCTACCGTGAAGGAAATTGTTCATGAACTGGAGGAAGTCGAAGCCAAAAGCACAATAATGTCACACCTAACTGTGCAAGTATGTATGATGGATGTTGAGAATTTATATGTGCTCCGCAATTTCAAAATGAAAATGCAATCATTTAAGATACTACCTCTATGATACTTTCCACTATAAAGATAGTAACATAGACTATTATCATATGCATTACACTGTTTTAAGTTACTCCTCACTAAGACTAGCCTAATCTCTCCTCGATTTTTGTGCCCCTAACCACATGACAAATTTAAAGTGTCTTAACCTTTCAATTCACACTACCTAGCTCTAATTCCTCAAACGGATCACATTATAGAATGCAAAGCCAACCCAGCCCCAACATCCCACACTAATAAATTTTATATCATTAAGGCATGCTAGTTGATTAGTCCTCTCCGGTTGTCTTGCATGGACATTTTCTAAGAGCATCTCCAACAGCCGCGCTAAACTAGCGCCGCGCTGCAAATTAGGCCGTTTTAGCGCGCGCGCAACGCAGCGGGTCGCTCCGGTGGGCGCGCAAAAACGGCGCGCGCGCGCTATAACGGGTTAGGCGCGCGGTCGAAAACACTTAGCCGCGCGGTGTATTTCGGGCGCCAGCTACAGCGCGCGGCACACTCGAGCGCTCGCGCCGCACTCTCTCCTCTCCTCATCCTACGCCCCGCGCGCGCCGGCGCCGGCGCCCTGCCACCCACCCATGGACGCGCACACCGGCGCCCCGCTCACCCCGCTGTACAGCCGCGACCCCCCGCCGCCGCCGCCGCCGGAAACCCTAGCGCGGGAAGCGCTGGCGTCTCCACCGCCGGAGCTCCGCCGAGCGTTGGCCTCGCGCGCAGCCTCTTCTTGCCGCCGCGGATGACCACGGCGCCGGGTGGCGTCGCGCCGGCGCCGTCCCGTGCTGCCGCCGCACCGTCGAAGAAGGTCCCCAATGCGACACGGACGAAGGAGGGCAAAACATCCGCGAAGAAAAACAAGGCGGCGGACGGCTCCGGTACCACGAAGGCGAGGGGAAAGAAGCTCGCAGGGCGTTCGACGGCCGCGGCGGCTTCCGAAGCGCCGGCGAGCTCTCTCGTTGAGCCGGCCGCCGACGCGCACCACGTTTTCGACGAAATGCCCCCAAGGTGAAAAAATTTCCAATTTTTCTTTTCTTCTTATTTTTTCAATGCATCATCATCACATATAGATAGCTTATTTGCATTGTTCAAAAAACTTTGTAGTCTCAACGATGATGCATACATGTCCACTATGGGTGTTGGGTCCAACAATTCCCATTGGTCTCAAACCAATGACATCCATTTCGAGGACCATGAGTTTGAGGTGGACGAGGAGGGTGAGGGAATTGTCGAGGCGCCAAAAGGAAGAGCGGGAAATTACTCAACCAACGATGATAAGTTACTATGCCATACTTATTTGCAAGTGTCGAGGGATCCATCCATTGGAGGTGATCAAAGTAGAGACGCGTATTGGGGGCGAATGAAAGAACACTTTGATGCTCACAACTTGAGTGGAATTGACCGCTCCGAGAGATCACTTCGGTCCCGATGGTCGACAATCAACGCGGATTGTCAAAAGTGGGCGGCCGTACAAAAGGCAGTTGACATGATTAACCTAAGTGGCACAAATGAGGATAATCGAGTAAGTGGCATCTCATATATGTTCATCATACTTGTTTTTGTTGACCGAAGTGCTAACTTGTTTTGTTTTTCTTGTAGAACAACATTGCACAAAACTTGTTCAAAGAAGAGACAAGGACAACCAAGAAGGGGAAGATCAAGAAAGGCAGGGTCTTTACCTTGCCTCATTGCTATGAAGTGTTAAAGGATGATGAGAAATGGAAGAAGCGTGTTGGTTTAGAGGATTTGCATTTGAGCAACAAATGGAAGCGAGCAATTGAGAATGATGATGATGAGGAGGAGGATGATGCATCAAGTGATGACGGCAAGAGAAGCCCCACACCCAACTCGGTTTCATACTCGAAGCCAAAACGACCGGATGGGTGCAAGAAAGACAAAATCGAAAAGAAGAAGAGGAAAGGAGATGATGACACTAGTAGAAAAAGGGTCAAACCTGAAGCACATTAGTGCCGGTTTGTATTTGAGCTGGCACTAATGTATACATTAGTGCCGGTTCCAACGGCTAGCCGGGCCGCTTTCATTAGTACCGGTTCGTGGCGAACCTTTAGTACCGGTTCGTGCCACGAACCGGTACTAATGAGAGTGGTGGCAGGATGTTGTCAGACTGGGGGCCCTCCAGCCCCTTTAGTACCGGTTCTTGGCACGAACCGGTACTAAAGGTCGTCCTACATAAACCCTTCGTCCACCCGAGCTCGCTCTGTTCTTCCCCTTTCCCCTCTCCTCTCTATTCTTTCCCTCTTCCTCTCGAGCTCATCACACATTTTGCCCAAAATATGTCAAGATTTGAAGGTCCCCATCCATTGAAATGATCACAAAGGTTAGCAACTTTGTCCTTTCATCTCTCATTGCTAGATTAGCTCTTGCAATGCTTTATATAGTGATTAATTTGTGAGTTTAGTAATTTGGGAGGAAATATATATATATATGTGCTAGTATTTGATTTATATGCAATTTGAGGTCAAAAATAACACTTAGTTTGCATATGTAGGTGTGGTTTACTTAGTGCCTTCTAAATCTCCGTCCTAAGCACCGTCGATCGCCCGCACCGTCCCGTCGCCGGCACCACCTTGTGGTGAGCCTCTCTGTTCATGAAATTTTATATAAAAATTGATATTTGTGTGATTTGGATATATAGTTACTCGTATAATTATCTTACCCGTACGTTGTTTGTTATACATATAGTGCCATGGTTTTGATATCCGTCCCCGTCGGCCCTCGTCCTTGTTATGATTCGGATGTGGTATATATATTCTCTTTTAAAACTAGTTGCATTTCGTGTTTATGACAAATTATGCCCATCAAGTTGACATAGAAATTTTTTCTAGGAGGTATGTGAACCGGAAATTCCAACCGACCCTATTGTCGAGATGTTAAATTTAGTTGAAAGAGAAAACGAGTACTTGAAAGAAAAATTGAAAAGAATTGAGGGGGAGAAGATGGAATTGGAGTTGCATGTTGCCGATGTCGTCGATGATCACAAGATCAAGATGGAGAAAATGCGCTTGAAGATTAGAAAGATTAGAAAATATGCCATCGATAGTGAGGCTTGGTATCATTATGCTGTTGGATCCATTGTTACCTTAGTTGCGATCTTGATCGCATTTGTTGTTGCATTTAAATGCTTTAGCTAGAGAGTTATTTGTTTGTTGCATTTAAGTGTTGTATGAACTTTATGTATGAACTTGTATTAATTTGGTCTATTCGGTGTTGTGTAATGAAGATGAGCCGGCAATGGATGTACGATGACCGATGCTCTCCCCAGTTCGTTGAGGGCGTGCATACTTTTCTGCTTGCGGCTGAGGCAAACAAGCGGGCGGATGGTTTTATGCCTTGTCCATGTGTTGGCTGTAAGAATGGTCACAATTACTCTACGTCAAGAACCATTCACGTCCACCTGTTTAAGTCCGGTTTCATGCCCCACTATAATGTTTGGACCAAGCACGGAGAAAGAGGGGTTATGATGGAAGACAATGAAGAAGAAGAGGACGACGACAGCTATCCTGGCCATGGGTTCCCTGAATATGATGATACAACAATGGGGGAAGAAGCTGAGCCGGTAATGCGGGAAGAAGCTGAGCCGGCAATGCGGGAAGAAGCTGAAGAAGAGGCATCAGATGAGCCCGTTGATGATCTAGGTCGGGCCATTACCGATGCAAAGAGAAACTGCGCAAGTGATTTGGAGAAGAAGAAGTTGCAGCGCATGTTAGAGGATCACAAAAAATTTTTGTACCCGAATTGCGTAGGTGACAAGAAAAAGCTGGACACCACACTGGAATTGCTGCAATGGAAGGCAGAGAATGGTGTATCTGACAAGGGATTTGGAAAGTTGCTGGTAATGATAAAGGATATGCTTCCAAAGGACAACGAATTGCCCGAGAGTACGTACGAAGCAAAGAAGGCTGTCTGCCCTCTAGGGTTAGAGGTGCAGAAGATACATGCATGCCCTAATAATTGCATCCTCTACCACGGTGAGTACGAGGATTTGAACGCTTGCCCAGTATGTGGTGCATTGCGCTATAAGATTAGCCGCGATGACCCTGGTGATGTCAAGGGCGAGCGCCCCAGGAAGAAGATTCCTGCCAAGGTGATGTGGTATGCTCCTATAATACCACGGTTGAAACGTTTGTTCCAAAACAAAGAGCTTGCCAAGGCGATGCGATGGCACATAGAAGACCGTAAGAAAGACGGAAAGTTGAGAGTACCCGCTGACGGGTCGCAGTGGAGAAAAATCGAAAGAAAGTACGGGAAGGAGTTTGCAGATGACGCAAGGAGCGTATGGTTTGGTCTAAGCGCAGATGGCATTAATCCTTTTGGGGAGCAGAGCAGCAACCATAGCACCTGGCCTGTGACTCTATGTTTGTATAACCTTCCTCCTTGGTTGTGCATGAAGCGGAAGTTCATTATGATGCCAGTGCTCATCCAAGGCCCTACGCAACCCGGCAATGACATTGATGTGTACCTAAGGACATTAGTTGAAGAACTCTTACAACTGTGGAATGGAACAGGTGTACGTGCATGGGATGAGCACATGGGGGAAGAATTTGACCTAAAGGCGTTGCTGTTCGTGACCATCAATGATTGGCCTGCTCTCAGTAACCTTTCAGGACAGACAAACAAGGGATACCGCGCATGCACGCACTGTTTGGACGATACTGACAGCATATATTTGGCTAATTGTAAGAAGAATGTGTACCTGGGACATCGTCGATTTCTTCCGAGCAGGCATCCCGTAAGAAAGAAAGGCAAGCATTTCAAAGGTGAGGCGGATCACCGGACGAAGCCTCGCCACCGTACTGGTGCTGATGTACATGATATGGTCAAGGATTTGAAGGTGGTCTTTGGAAAGGGTCCTGGTGGACAACCTGTTCCGAATGACGCTGACGGGCGCGCACCCATGTGGAAGAAGAAATCTATATTTTGGGACCTGCCCTATTGGAAAGACCTAGAGGTCCGCTCCGCAATCGACGTGATGCACGTGACGAAGAATCTTTTTGTGACCCTGCTTGGCTTCTTGGGCGTGTATGGGAAGACAAAAGATACACCTGAGGCACGGGAGGACCAGCAACGTATGCACGGAAAAGACGGCATACATCAGGGTCATGCAAGCTACGCTCTTACCAAAGAAGAGAAGGAAATCTTCTTTGAATGCCTGCTCAGTATTAAGGTACCGTCTGGCTTCTCGTCGAATATAAAGGGAATAATAAACATGGCAGAGAAAAAGTTCCAGAACCTAAAGTCTCATGACTACCACGTGATTATGACGCAATTGCTTCCGGTTGCATTGAGGGGGCTTCTACCAGAAAACGTTCGATTAGCCATTGTGAAGCTATGTGCATTTCTCAATGCAATCTCTCAGAAGGTAATCGATCCAGAATTCATACCAAGGTTACAGAATGATTTGGTGCAATGTCTTGTCAGTTTCGAGCTGGTGTTCCCACCATCCTTCTTCAACATCATGACGCACGTCCTAGTTCACCTATGCGAAGATATTAACGTTTTGGGTCTTGTATTTCTACACAATATGTTCCCCTTTGAGAGGTTCATGGGAGTCTTAAAGAAATATATCCATAACCGTGCTAGGCCAGAAGGAAGCATCTCCAAGGGCCGTCAAAATGAGGAGGTCATTGAGTTTTGTATTGACTTTATTCCTGACCTTAAGCTGATTGGTGTTCCTAAATCGCGGCATAAGGGCAGACTAGATGGAAAAGGCACGCTAGGAGGGGAACAAATAATATGTATGGACGGACATTCTCTCACTAAAGCACACTACACAGTTCTACAGAATTCCGCCTTGGTGGTTCCGTATATGGATGAACACAAGAATTTGCTACGCTCCAAACACCCGGAGCGGTCTGATGACTGGATTACACGTGAACAAACCAGGAGTTTCGCCAGCTGGTTGCAGACACGTACCATGCATGACACCTCTATTGAAGATGACCTGTACTTGCTGTCCCAGTTACCATCTTCGAATATAATGACTTTCAAAGGGTACGAGATAAATGGTAATACATTTTACACGATCGCCCAAGATAAGAAGA
This sequence comes from Triticum urartu, assembly GCF_003073215.2. Taxonomy (NCBI): domain Eukaryota; kingdom Viridiplantae; phylum Streptophyta; class Magnoliopsida; order Poales; family Poaceae; genus Triticum; species Triticum urartu. The sequence goes on from NC_053023.1 coordinate 10,819,596, forward strand.
GCACCAACCAAAACAGTGGTGTCCGCTTTGATGCAGAAACCAAGACGGGAAAGGAAACATATTATGGTTATATACAGGACATATGGGAACTTGACTATCGACGTGGTTTGAAGGTCCCTTTGTTTCGGTGCAAATGGGTCAATATGACACGAGGCGGGGTAACGGAAGACCCGCAGTACGGATTGAAAACAGTGGATCTCAACAATCTTGCGTATGCAGACGAACCATTCGTCCTAGCCAATGATGTGGCACAGGTTTTCTATGTGAAGGACATGTCTACCAAGCCAAGAAAAAGAAAAGATAAGGAAGCGAATGCATCGTACGATGAGCCAAAGCGGCACATAGTTCTTTCTCGGAAGAGAAACATCGTGGGAGTGGATGACAAGACAGACAAATCAGAAGATTATGAAAAGTTTGATGAAATTGCTCCATTCACAGTGAATATTAACCCGAGCATCCCGTTAAATGATGAAGATTTTCCATGGTTACGGCGCAAAGGGACACGCGAAGAAAAAGTTTCACACCCAAAGATCTGGGATGTGATCGGCTTCACTATCATCACTTTCTTATGTGTTTCACACCCAGAAGGGAATCTCTGTAATAGTTAGGGTAGTTAATTATGTGTTTTGGCATTTGAAACGCGAAGAAATTTTATGTGCAAACAAATTCTTTCATGCCTTTACTGATTTTAAAGTTAAGTTATTCACAAACTAGTGATTCACACTAATTTCAAATAATTCAAAATTTAAACTATTCAAATTTGAAAACTACGGGCACTAACAGAAAGTTTGTAATTTTTTGTACCTAAAGCAAAAATATTCACAAAGAAACTCTAAATACACAAAAAAAACAACTCAAAAATAAATAAAGCAAAACAAATTAAAAAAAGCCCGCCTACTAGGCCAGAGCGGCCTGCATACGACTAGAAACCCAACCCGTTGTTGGGCCAGGATGCAGGCCCGCAAAGGCCTAGTAGGCCCACAGGGCAGCACAGAACATGTAGGCCCAGTAGGCCTGCTTTGAAGAGGAGCTCGAGAGAGCTACCGCACGTGGGTTTATAAACCAGTGCGGTCGCCCCTCGGCTAGCGAGGTGGGACTAAACTTGCGCACCGCACCTGCGCCAGCGCTCCCCCTTTAGTACCGGTTCGTGGCACCAACCGGTACTAAAGGGGGGCCTTTAGTACCGGTTGGAGCCACCAACCGGTACTAAAGGGGGTGCGCTTCCCGCCGCTTGGCCTGGCCAAAACAGGCCTTTACTACCGGTTGTTGGCTCCAATCGGTACTAAAGGTGGGTTCTATATAAGAAAACACTTCAAAATTTCGTCAGTTTCTCATCTCTCCCTCTGCTTCTTCTCCTCTGCACCGTCGCCCGCCGCCCCCGCCGTCTCCATATCCCTCGTCGCCGCCCCCGTCACCGCCCCCGTCGCCGCCCCGTCCCGGTCGTTGCCGCCCCGTCGTCCCGTCCCGTCGTCCCCGTCATCACCGCCGCCCCGTCCCGCGTCGTCCCCGTCCCCGTCGTCGTCGTCGCCGCCCCGGCCCGTACATCCCCATCCCCGTCGTCGCCGCCGCGTCGCTGTCCCCGTCGTCGCCGCGCCCGTCGCCGTCCCCGTCGCCGCCCCCCGTCGCCTCTCGCCTCGCCGGCCGGTGAGCGCGCGCGCACACACACACACACACATTTTTTGTTTTTTAGTTATACAAATAGTTAGAATTTTTTCCGTTTTTTAGAAATTGTTAGAAATTTTTCTGTTTTTTAGAAATAGTTATAAATGTTAGAATTGTTAGAATAGTTAGAAATGTTAGAATTGTTAGAATAGTTAGAAATGTTAGAATTGTTAGAAATTTTTTTGTTTTTTAGTTATAGAAATAGTTATAAAAAAGTTAGAATTGTTAGAAATTTTTCTGTTTTTTAGAAATAGTTAGAAATGTTAGAATTGTTAGAATAGTTAGAAATGTTAGAATTGTTAGAATAGTTAGAAATGTTAGAATTGTTAGAAATTTTTCTGTTTTTTAGTTATAGAAATAGTTATATATAGCATTGTTAGAAATGTTATAGAAATGTTAGAAATTTTAGTTATCAAAATCCAATCATTAAAAAAATGTTACTTTTTGCGGGCATATAGCTAGTATTTGTTCTCGACGATGTCCGGCCCGCATCCTCGCCATCGACCCGTCCACGACGACGTCCTGCTGACCCATGTCCGGGACTGGGCTCCGCCGGGCTGGCACTGGGAGGTGCTGCCTGGAGGGGCGCGCCGCTTGATGAGGAACCCGGCCCCGGGTCCCTTCGTCGACCCTGATCTCGTTTGGTGGCGTTCGCGTGGGCCAGTTTCGGTGTGGAGGGAGCCGGCCCCGCCGGAGGTGGTACGTCGCCGTGTCAAGGAGGAGGACGAGCACGTCCATCGCTACATGGTTGCGTTAGAGGGCGGCAGGTTCTGCAATACCTGGCAGTTTCTTCAGGGATCTCACTTCAGCTATGATCCTGTGAGGGTTCCTTCTCTTTGGGTGTCCACCGCCCGCGCCGCAGGAACCGTGAGTGTCCTAGATTCTTCTGTAGTATTCGATCTTTAATTAGCTACCTAGCCAGTGATGTACTATTCAATATTATATATTATTCGAGACGATGTATTCGAGATTATATCTATTATTCGAGACGATGTATTCGAGATTATATCTATTATTCGAGACGATGTAATTTGAATACTAAATTGTTTTATATTTCTTTTGGCATAGTTAAATAAAAGCTATGGCGGACAATACCGACAGAGAGAGAGAACAGACCATGTTCGATATGATACGTGGGCCAGATGATGATCAGAATGAAGAAGATTATGACGGCTCCGAATTTCTAAACAACACCGGAGAGGGTGATATGGTATTCGATCGCGACGGCCGAATTGATGAAGTCATGAACTAGGATTATGACGATGACGAAGAACATGTTGATCCTGAAACAACAAACACCGGCGAGGTATATATATTTATATAAGCAGGCATCTGGTGATCATCACATGTTTTAAATGAGTTGAAGATATATTAACGAATCGATCTTTCTTCTTTCAGCCATCCGGATCGAGCAAATCTTCAGGCAAAAGGACGAAACGAGGCCCGAATAAAAAGTTGAAGGAGGGCGTAAAGTACAATATCGAGGCAATCAGACCTAATGGCGAACCATTAGCGCCTAAGAAGATTGCGGACAAGTTCGTTCGTCGATGCGGAGTTCTTGTGAAGGACCGACTCCCGATCTCCCTTCAAGAATGGAGAGAGCCAGCAAAGCCACGTCCAAATGTTACTTTTGTCGACGACAGACAAAAAAACTGCTTTGGGATACTCTCATGGAACATTTCACCCTACCAGATCATTTCACAGATGCAGATGTGGAGAAAGTCAAGGACGCCGCTCTTAGGAAGATGGCGGTTGCATTCAAGAACCACAAGAACAAAGTATGGGACAAGTACATCAAGGATGGAAGGAAGACTCCAGTATTCGAGGGAACACTAGAGAATCAAAGTGCTCATTGGGATGATTTCGTGAAATTCAAGGATTCAGAATTAGCTAAGGAACGGTCGAGAATAAACAAGAAGAATGCCGAAAAAAAGGATAAGTTCCATAAGCTGGGGCCAGGTGGCTACGCGGTGGCAATGCCTAAGTGGGATAAGTCTGAGAAAGAGATGGAGGATGCAGGTGTCACTCTGGTTACTAAGAGCTGGCCCCCAGGTGCAGGACTTGGTTCTATGCGCATGGGGGGGAGTTGGACCCGAAGACAGGCAAAGTTTCGACGAAGGCATGTCTGAACGGAGCCGACGATAATATACTTGCTGCAATAGAAGAGGCTCGAACGGGGGTGTTCCAGCCCAACAGAGAGAACGACGAGCTTACGCGTGCCCTGGGAAATCCTGAACACCCGGGAAGAACACGAGGCAAGGGCGTTATTCCATGGTATGAGGGGTTTTCGGACTGGAACGCCGACTACAGAACCCGTGCGAGAAGGAAGATTGCGGAGGAGAAGCAGAGGAAGATTGAGGAGGAGAAGAGGAAGCTGGACTATGAACGCCTTCAAGGCCTAGAATCAGCGCACGCGGACTTGGCAGTCAAATTCCAGCGGCAGCAGGAGCAGATCGACTCACTTAGCCAGCAAAGGGGGTCTCAGTAGCTGCAGCAGCTAGCGGATGATCCAGCATTGGATACCACCGCCCCATCCATGCCGAGAAGCAGCGTGGGTTCCGCCCCGTTTGACGCAATGCTGGATAGATACCCCGTGGATGACATCACGGATAACACTAACTGCGAGCTACACTTCAAAATTAAGAGCATATCCTTGAAGGTGGCGGACGGCGTTGCTTATACAAATTCCCCCGATGCAACCTTCCATTGCAACCTGATTCCAGCAGGCTATGCTCGTGTCATGGTTGATGAGGTGGTGGACCAATATTCGGGGCTAGAACTTGACATTCCTGGAGGTGACGAGGAGCACACACTCGGAGAGGCCAAACATCGTATCATCCTATGGAGAAAGGATTGCATCATCTTTCGAAGGCCACCGACACCGCGTCACCCGACTCCTCGTCGAAGTCCGCCACCGATTCAGCAGACTCCCGCTCCTCCAAGTCCACCAACGCGTGAGGCCACTCCTCCTCCTCCAAGTCCGGCAAAGTGTCAGGCCACTCCTCCTCCAAGTCCGACACAGCGTCAGACGTCCACTCCTCCTCCAAGTCTGGCACAACCTCAGGCCACTCCTCCTCCAAGTCCGGCACAGCTTCAGGCCACTCCTCCTCGTCCAACTCAGCCCCGTTAGCCGTCTCCGCCGCCTAAGCAATCGCAGAAGAGACACCCCGCAGCTATAGTGCGTAGCGGTACGAGTCGAAGTCATAGTACAGGAAGTACAGGCGGAGGCAAGCGATATAAATATGGTCCAAACCTCAATACTCCTCTTCCCGAGAGGGCTTACGACAGGACCAAGGAGCAAACCAATGCCATAGTGCGGGCAGAAGTCGACGCCCATTTTAGACCGAAACCGCCACCGCCGCCAAGGGAGAAAGTGCCTGTGGAAGTAGTTGACCGCTTCATTCGTATGGCTCAACCACCAGCTCCTAAGCCTGTTGACACAGACTATGAGCGCCACATCAGGAAGTTACATCGACAACGTCTACAGAAGGAGGCGAGCTCGAGCTCGAGCAAACAACAAGCAGCTGTCAAAAAATGCGGGAAAACCGTTGCCCAGCTGGGAGAACAGGCGGCGCAATCGATCGAACCGCTTGTTGTGCCTTCAACAACACGTGACAGTACGCGCGCCCAATATTATTGTGGGAAAACAGTTTACGTTCCCGAGGTGGGCGATGTGGTAATAACCCAGGAGCATATAATGCAGGCTGAAACTCTCAACATCACTGTTGGACAACTCCTCGAGATCGAGGACATGCCTGTGCTTATAGAGGAGGAAATAAAACGGAAATATGCTCGGGGCCAACCTTTGGTCAAGCCAGAAGATGTCAAGAAGCTCCCAACGAGAATGTATGAATTGCATCAATGGTACATGGACATTACCAAGAGATCCGATCGAGAGTCCCTCATGGTGAACGTCAAGAAGGATCATTACTACCATGAGAAAGCTGTGGCCGTTGAGTATTCTGAACTGTTTCAGTTATACAATCAAGACGCACTCGACAAATCTATCGTCAGTTGCTATTGTCTGTAAGTGATTTCTTTCTGTAATTTAAGTCTCTCAAGCTAGCTGTAGTGATCCTTTTGATCAATTATTACCTGTAATATTATCCTCACTATATTCTTTTCTGTGGTATTATGCAGGATGAAGATGTATGAAATGAGAAAAGGTGGACGCTATGGCATTGGGTTCATTGACCCAAACACTGTTAATGAATACACATGGAAAATAGATCCATATCATGAAAAGCATGTAGAGGACAGCATTGCTAGAGTTCTTGAAGCGCCTCAAATACAATGAAGATATACTACTTCCTTACAACTTCCAGTGAGTCACACTGTCTTATACTACAAATTCTCTATTTTTGCCTACTAGCTAGCTACATGTTTTTGCTTACATATGCCCGCTTAATTAAGACATGCAAATGTGTGTGCTTGCAGATTTCACTGGATCTTGTGTATCATTAAATTTGACGCCGGAATAGTTGAAATACTGGACTCACTACTCAAAATAAAAACTGACTACAACATCTTGTATGGGATAGTCAACAGGTAATTTCAATCATTATTAAACTATATATCTCGGCCTATTTAGTTCGTCATTTCCTGATATGAACTATTTAATAACCCCTTTATTCATTTTCTTTGTCGGCGGGCAGGGCTTGGGCAAGGTTCATCAGCGTCACCCCAGGCGAATGAAAAAAAAAGCTGAAATGGTTTCGACCCAAGGTAAGTAATTAAGTAGTACTAGCTAGCTAGCTAGCTAGCTGCCATCTCTTTAATTATCATGCTTGATTAATTATTATCTGATCAAATTCCATTCTCGTAAAGGCCTTTCAGCAGGCGCAGGGGACCGATCTGTGTGCATTCTGCGTTTGCGAGAACATTCGCATGATGGCGTCTGAAAGGAGCAGATCTCAAAGACAGGAATGGGTACGTTTGTCACAACATTATTCACAATTTTTACACCATTATCGATATCTAGTCACACAACTAATACACATGCATATTGATCTCCTTCTTAACAGTTCACAGAGGTGCGGGACAAGCTCCTACAAACGGAGCGCGTACAAGCACTTCAAGAGGAAATATGCGGATTTTTGCTTGACCATGTCATAGATCCGAAGGGAGAATACTATTACCCGCTACCGCCCCCATGAAGAACCACTTCCAATTGTCATATCGTTCTCCGAAGGCACCAATTAGGCTAATGCCACTGGATCCGAAGGCAACATTGTAGGAAAAATTGTATATAGCTATCTAATTATATATATATATACATGTGTGTATGTATGAATTAATTAAATATGGTGGTTTAAGATCACATTTGATGATATATATATATATATGATCGGTTCTACTAGAAATTCTATTTATATATATATATGCATTGCATAACGTGTACAATGTGTAGTATCGTAAAATACCAGCAAACGAAAAAGAATTAAATGGAAAACACAAAATTAAATGAAAAAGAAATCATAAACCCAAAACCCCCCAAAATTTTAATACCGGTTGGTGTTACCAACCGGTACTAAAGGGCTCCCTGCCCCCGGAGCTGCCTCTTGCCACGTGGTTGGCCTTTAGCACCGGTTCGTGCTGAACCGGTACTAAAGGGGGGGGCCTTTAGTGACCACACTTTAGTGCCGGTTATGGAAGCGGCACTAAAGGGCCTTACGAACCGGTGCTATTGCCCGGTTCTGCACTAGTGTGAGCTCAAAAATGCTATGGAAGCTATTGTGAAGGCAAGGGTCGAAGCCAATGAGGTGAGGAAAATGGCAAGGAACCAAGATGCCGTGGCCGAGGAGAGGAGGTTGGCGGCCGAGGAGAAAAGGGTGGCGGCCGAGGAGAGAAAGGTGACTTTGGAGGAGAGGAAAGTGAGCAACGAGGAGCGAGCTAAGTTCTTGGAATGGGAGAAGCACTTGTTCTTCTTGGACACATCTAACCTCAATGCGGCGCAAAAAGAGTATGTCAATCTTGCCCAACAAGAAGTCTTGATCCAAAAAAGAGCTTTGGTTCATGCAATGGGTGGCGGTGGCCTCGGCGCCATGGGTGGCGGTGGCCTCGGCGCCATGGGAGGCATGGGTGGCTTCGGAGCCATGGGAGGCATGGGTGCACATCCGGCCACCATGGGAGGCATGGGTGCACATCCGGTCGCCATGGGAGGCATGGGTGCACCTCCGGCCGCCATGGGAGGCATGGGTGCACCTCCGGCCGCCATGGGAGGCATGGGTGCACCTCCGGCCGCCATGGGAGGCATGGGTGCACCTCCGGCCACCATGGGAGGCATGGGTGGCTTTGGAGCACCCTCCGACGCTATGGCCGCCATGGGAGGCATGAGTTTTGCTTCTCTCATGGGAGGCATGGGTGGCTTTGGAGCACCCTCCGACGCTATGGCCGCCATGGGAGGCATGAGTTTTGCTTCTCTCATGGGAGGCATGGGTGCACCTCCGGCCGCCATGGGTGCAATGTCTTTCGATGTGCCTTCTCACACACATTCCCATGAAGATGTCGTTGAAGATCTTGCCAACACCGTCGGAGCTTCACATGATGCGGTGCGTGATGTGGTGCGTGATGAGGAGAGGGAGGAAGATTCATCTTCGGAGGCGGAAGAGTCGTCTTCGGAAGATGAGGACAAAGACGAAGACGAGGAAGATGAAGATTGATGTGTCTTTCATGTCTTGAACTTTAGTTTGCATTTGACTTGGTTGGATGAACTTGTGGGCATGAACTTTTATTCATCAACTTGTTTGTGTCAAATTTCACATGTTCATTTTTGTCCAAAATATCATATATGCAAAATGCCCGGCGAGTTGCGCGCGCTGTATTTTTGCGCTCTGCTGGAGCGGCTCGCGCGCGCTGCATTATAGCGCGGCTGCTGGAGCCAGCGCAGGCGGGCACGTAAAACCAGCCGCAGCGCGCGCGGTAAACAGGTTTTTTGCGCACGGCGCTTTAGCGCGGCTGTTGGAGATGCTCTAAGGTTGTGCCTCATTCACGCGGTAGATGGTGTTTCATGATTGTGGCAAGGTTCTCTTGCATCTCTCTAGCTAGCCCGCAGAGGGCACCCTGCACCTTTGACATGACTAGGAGGGCGGTGCTACGTGCTCGTGTATTAAGACAACAAATATATTACATGTATTATCGATAGTTCTGTCTAATATTGAAGTAAATATTTTTTATGATATAACCTCAAAGTTAATAACACATAGTACTAACATAAATCCCTTATTAATCGAAGGAGTATTTCTTTGTTGCGGACAGGATCCGAGCGACACCAAGTGTCGTTACAACATTTGAAAGATATCAGAGAAAATTTCTCAAGGGAATGAAAAATTGCTAATTGATGTTTTGGTGTGGTATATAAGGTATAAGGTTAATGTGTATATGTTTTCCCCCTCAAATCTGAAACCATACTATTTTGATATAAACCAATATCCATATAAACCAGAGACTTTAAATAGGGACTGCTACAAAATGGGGAAGTGGTTGCAGTGAAGATGCTTGTGCAGTCAACACCAAAATCACAGAAGCAATTTGGTTGATCTTCTTATGACACCGAAGCACCCAAATGTAGTGTGATTTTTGGACTACTGCTATGAAACACAACCTTTCCTTATGCCTTAGAAGGGCAAAGTCGTTCCTACTCTAAATATTGAACTCTTGCTTTTCCTGTAATGTATGGCTAATGGTAGTTCTTGTTTATCTAAGTTTCATTAATTGTGGAGTCAGTATTTGGTGGGTCAAGTCTGCAAGCATCATAAAGTCTTTCCTGTTGAAACCGTAGCCACCAAATTTGTTTTAGGGGCAGTGTGACTCATGACATCTGACCATCGATTGTTAATATGTTGTGAAAAGGAGAGATCTAACAAATGAACGTACTATAGACCGCTTATTTATCGATCTATATATCATGTATCGTTCTCTATCATTGCTTGACGCGTGGTAGGTTGAATGGTGGCAAGTTTGGAATCGTTTGGTTGTTGATGCACATGCATAGATCATATAGTGTGTGCACCTACACGCACTCTGACAGGCATCACACATACAACACATGGACACACAGAGTTACAAACACACAATGCATCTCTCCTCTCCATCTTGTTTCGGCTCTTCTTCAATTTAGCTATCTGATGATTCGGCCGGGGCTCCTTGCCTTGTTACATCTTGGGCCTAACATTCTAGTGACCCTGCCAATAAGTCAGGCTCCATGCATGCCTTGTGAACGTGACCTCTATCATTATAGAAGTAAAAACTCATGTGCCGAGGCCAATAACACTCAATTCGTGTTAGTCTTGTCATTAAGGGTTGCATTTCTGTTATTGGCCATGTGCCCAAGCTCGAGCTGGGTAGAGGATTGAGCCTATACTCATGGAGTTCCAGTGGTGATGAGGGCGCTGAGCTCATCATGTGATAGATGCGCTACTGTGGTGGCTATATGAGTCGTTGATTTTGAGAAAGCTTATGATAAAGTCAAGTGGTCTTTTATTCAACAAACTCTCACACTAGTAGAAAACGGGCCTATTGTCCCGGTTCATAAGGGCCTTTTGTCCCGGTTCAGGAACCGGGACTAAAGGGTCGTTACTAATGCCCTGACCCTTTAGTCCCAGTTCAAACCAGAACCGGGACAGATGGGCCTCCACGTGGCCTGCGCGCTGAGCCCATGCAGGAGGCTTTTGGTCCCAAATGGTGGCACCAACCGGGACCAATAGGCATCCACGCGTCAGCTTTTCTGTGGCTGGGGTTTTTGTTTTTTTAAAGGGGGGGGGGGTTGGGGGTTTTGGGGGGTTAATTTAGGTATATATTGTGTTAGATAGCTAATTAATAGAGAGAAGTGTCCTCTCTTATGTCCGTGCTTGGTCGACGCTACGTACTATACATACGTATAGAGAGGACTAGACACGCTAGCTAGCTAGTAAGCAAACGAAGGAAACAGAAGATCGTCATGAACATATATGCATACAGAGAGAAGTGATATCGACCACCTCTCCTTCTCCGAGAGATTGGTCGAACAACAAGTTCTCGTATATCTATCTGACACTACCGGCTACATATATACAATAATTATCTCTTACAAATATAATCTCCTAAATTACGGACGCATGGTCCACATAGTATTCTCCGTCTTCAGCGATCACGTGGTCAAGAAAGAATGCCGCCAATTCCTCTTGAATTGCTCGCAAGCGATCTGGTGCTAGGAGTTCATCCCGCATCGGGAACATCTAATTTGAAGAAGGGGGTCAATATATATAAATGAATGAAACTCAACACAAATGATGGTAATAAAATAAAATTGTGAATATTGTTATTTACGCACTTCATATTGTTCGGCAGAGTAGCCCCGCTCACAGGTCGTGTGGCGGATGGACTCGCAAACGTAGTATCCACAGAAATCATTCCCTTGGTCCTGCCACAACCACTTTACAAGAAATAGAGGTCAATCAAACAGATAAGCAAGAATGCCAAATGGTATTGATGAAACTAGCGCTTGAATCAATACCTAGGAGATGCACGGAACATGCTACTATAGTACTTACTTTCGAGTGTCTAAATTGCAGCTCCTTCGGCAGTCCCGGAGCTTTTTTGGTGAATTTTTTCCAAACCCTGCCAGACAAAGAAAACAATTACAATTACTTGATATCAGAAATGAACAAAGTTGCTGATGTGGTGGATAATGATCAATTTAACTTACTTCTCGAGTATTTGAGTCATGTCCGCATACTCCTGGGGATCTTTTCGTTTAGAGTCCAAGACAGTTACTACTCCCTGCTCAAGCCTAATCTCTAGGAGAATATAGTGGTACCTGCGCACGCATGCATAACTCATCAATTACATTACTATAACCTGGACTAATATATAAGGGAAACCGAATATGCACAAGAAAGTAACGCTCACTTGAAGTTGTAAGGAAAGAGTATTATATCTTTGTTTACATTTATTTTGAATGATCGTAGCAAGTTGGCCTCGGTATCTGCGGCATGAAATTTAACCTCAGTTGCATCTATGAGATATGTGTTAATGAACCAAATATCACCGACTTGTCTTTTCTTCAATTCGGCGATCTTCAATCTGCATAATATAGTGAGGATAATAATAAATACATGCAATGAAAGAGCTGAGCTATATAGAGAGACTTAATGACAGAAGTAGTAGTACTTACAGACAGTAGGAGGTGACCGTTGCTTTATCGAGGGCCAATTGATTGAAAAACTGATAGAAATCCTCAAATGGAATAGGCAACAGATCAATTCCAATGAGGTCATGCTCCTTTTTAACTCTCACATACAAAGTACTCCTCCCCCAGACTATCTGCAGATTTTCAAGTACCAATCATGCAATCTTCGCATCATCGTTGATAGAGATCTTTCATCTTTGACGAGAGGCTTCCCGTACTCGTATCTGTGTATCTGCACGTCCATGAAATCATAATGTACATCGTCGGGCAGGTAATCTCCAAGATTGCTATAACCGGGCACCATCCTTGGATCGACGATGTCGCTAGGCACCTTGAGCGGGGGGCACGATTGATTCCCTTGTTCGCCGAGCTGGGCAATTTATTTCCCAGCTGCTCATCGTTCTTTCATCCTTTGATCACTGACTGTACTTCCCGACTGCTCCGCTTCGGCCCATGTCTTTCCAATAGTGCGCTCATAGTTGCCTTTCGGCGGAGACTTGGGTGGTTTTACCAGGGCAGCCAGAGTGCGCTTCGCTTTCACCAGATCTACCTTCTCCTCCGGAGGTGGATGTCTCTTTGCTTTCAACCCTTGAAACCAGTCATCCACTTCGGTTCGCGTGATCTTTGCGTTCTCCTCCGGGGTCCTCTCGTATGGTAACTTCTCTGTAGTCTTCAGAGAAGGACCGAATTTGTATGTCCTCCCGCCTCTGGCTGTACTGCTAGACGCCGACCGAGCAGACGGAGCGGCTGTCTTCTTTACTTGCTTACGAGGCGGAGGAGAAGGACTACGACGCGCCGGAGCGGCGGTGGGTCTCTTCCGCCCTTGCTGACGAGGCAGAGAAGGAGGAGGCTGGCTGCTCAGGCACGCTGGCGCAGGCGGAGAAGGAGGCGGAGTGCCGCCACGCGCCGGAGAAGGAGCCGGCCGAGTGCCCTAATCGTCACTCGCCGGAGGAGGAGGCGGTGGAGGAGGCGGAGTGCCCTGACTCGCCGGAGGAGGAGGAGGAGGCGGAGGCGTCCAGTTCGGAAGGTTGATGAGCTCCTTCCGCCATAGGCATGGAGTCTTCAGAGAAGAACCCAGCCGAGTCTCCCCTTCTCCGGTAGGGTGGTCAAGCGGAAGGTCCTCAAATCCCTCCGTTATTTCATCCACCATCTCCTTAGCATATCCTTCTGGAATCGGCCGGCAGAGAAAAGTTGCGCCGGGTTCATTAGGAAAAACAGAGCCAACAGTCGCCTTGACCTTCATATTAATCCATTGCGTCATAAGGTGGCAATTTTGAGACTCCGTGGTAGCATCCACGGGATAGCTGGCTGGAGCCGTCAAGACATGCTCCGGCTGAAGCAGCTCGGTGGAAGCCACGCTGCTTCTCCGCTGAGATGGCGGGGTAGCTTCTGGGGAAAGCTTCGGCAAGTCGTTTGCTGCGATTTGCTTCTCGTTCCTCTATCGCTTGTACCCTTGCGTGCAACGCCTGTAGTTCGGTCTGCTGCACTTTCTTCCTCCTCTCGTGGCATTTGTTGTTGGAAATATGCCCTAGAGGCAATAATAAAATGGTTATTATTGTATTTCCTTGTTCATTATAATCGTCTATTGTTCATGCTATAATTGTATTGACTGGAAACCGTAATACATGTGTGAATACATAGACCACAACATGTCCCTAGTGAGCCTCTAGTTGACTAGCTCGTTGATCAATAGATGGTTATGGTTTCCTAACCATGGACATTGGATGTCATTGATAACGGGATCACATCATTAGGAGAATGATGTGATGGACAAGACCCAATCCTAAGCATAGCACAAGATCGTGTAGTTCGTCTGCTAGAGCTTTTCTAATGTCAAGTATCATTTCCTTAGACCATGAGATTGTGCAACTCCCGGATACCGTAGGAGTGCTTTGGGTGTGCCAAACGTCACAACATAACTGGGTGGCTATAAAGGTGCACTACGGGTATCTCCGAAAGTGTCTGTTGGGTTGGCACGAATCGAGACTGGGATTTGTCACTCCGTATGACGGAGAGGTATCTCTGGGCCCACTCGGTAATGCATCATCATAATGAGCTCAATGTGACCAAGTGGTTGATCACGGGATCATGCATTATAGTACGAGTAAAGTGACTTGCCGGTAATGAGATTGAACGAGGTATTGGGATACCAACGGTCCAATCTCGGGCAAGTAACGCACTGATTGACAAAGGGAATTGTATACGGGATTGCTTGAATCCTCGACATCCTGGTTCATCCGATGAGATCATCATGGAACATGTGGGAGACAACATGGGTATCCATATCCCGATGTTGGTTATTGGCCGGAGAGTTGTGTCGGTCATGTCTGCATGTTTCCCGAACCCGTAGGGTCTACACACTTAAGGTTCGATGACGCTAGGGTTATTAGGAAGACTTGTATGTGATTACCGAATGTTGTTTGGAGTCCCGGATGAGATCCCAGACGTCACGAGGAGGTCCGGAATAGTCCGGAGGTAAAGATTTATATATGGGAAGTCCTATTTTGGCCACCGGAAAATGTTCGGGATTTTTCGGTATTGTACCGGGAAGATTCTAGAAGGTTCCGTAGTGGGGCCCACCTGCATGTGGGGACCCACATGAACGTGGGTAGTGGGGGCAAGGCCCCACACCCCTGGTCAAGGCGCAACAAGATTCCCCCTTAGAAGGAATAACATCATATCCCAAAGGGATAAGATCAAGATCCCTAAAAAGGGGATATAACAATCGGTGGGGAAAGGAAATGATGGGATTTCTTTCCCCCACCTTTGCCAACGCCCCAATGGACTTGGAGGGCAAGAAACCAGCCTCCTCCACCCCTATATATAGTGGGGAGGCACATGGGAGCCGCACCCTTCCCAAGGCGCAGCCCCTCCCCTCCCCAACACCTCTCCTCCTCTGTTAAGAGCTTGGCAAAGCCCTGCCGGAGTACTGCTGCTCCACCACCACCACGCCGTCATGCTGCTATTGGAGCTTTCTTCCTCAACCTCTCCCTCCTCCTTGCTGGATCAAGGCCCGGGAGACGTCCTCGCTCCGTACGTGTGTTGAACGCGGAGGTGCCGTCCATTCGGCACTAGGATCATCGGTGATTTGGATCACGACGAGTACGACTCCATCAACCCCGTTCTCTTGAACGCTTCCGCTCGCGATCTACAAGGGTATGTAGATGCACTCCTCTCCCTCTCGTTGCTAGTAGACTCCATAGATTGATCTTGGTGACACGTAGGAAAATTTTGAATTATTGCTACGTTCCCCAGCAGTGGCATCATGAGCTAGGTCTATGCGTAGTTTTTATGAACGAGTAGAACACAAGTTGTTGTGGGCGTCAATTTTATCAATTTACTTGCCGTTACTAGTCTTATCTTGATTCGGCGGCATCGTGGGATGAAGCGGCCCGGACCGACCTTACACGTACACTTACGTGAGACAGGTTCCACCGACTGACATGCACTAGTTGCATAAGGTGGCTAGCGGGTGTCTGTCTGTTCCACTGGTGTGTAGGAGTACGGTCATTCGATTGATACAGTGTCCTCATTTTGCATAGGGATTTAGTGTGGTGACTATAACTAGTAAATTGGGCATGGCATAGTGTGAGACTTGTGTGGGTTATGGACAGTAGAGGAAAACGTTCTATGTAAGGAAACCCCTTAGAGACATATGGCAAACCAACGTAAATAATGAATCTTACTACTACTTATAGGTAATATGCGTCTAACTTTTTGCTAGTGTATCATATGTTGTGTGATGCTGAGTATGGCCAATCAATATGGAATGTAATGTTTATGATATTCATGATGTGATGTCATGTGAGGAAATTTATTGAGTTACATGCTCGTACTCGGATAAACATAGTGAATATTCGACGATCTGCGATGTTGGAATTAATGAGATGATCAATGAACAACCTCAGGAAGCTCCAGTAGTAGTAGTTGTCCTTTAATTTCGGTTATTGTGAACTGATAGCCTCGTTGCGTAATCGGAATCAATGCGATTATGTATATCGTCTAACACTAGTATTACTTATTAACCTATGGTGTGCTAAAGCAAGGTGAGCACATTTAAGATTGAGATAGAAGTATCTATGAACGATTGACAGGTACGTGAAAGACACTCGTGCTGATGAATTCATGGAAACCCCGATTTGCTGCAATGTAGCGTCCATGCGATGTCATGCCCGATCGTTTAGTATGTTGCTATTGCTTTTCTCGGGGATTGACAATGGATCGATTTCATGGCGCTCCTAACAAATGTTCCTGTGGAGATCAAAGGAATGGCAAAAATGACGTATTATGTGGCCAGATTTCACTTCTCCACTTTATTTTGATCCTGCCTGGTGTATTTTATCTATGTTTTTAGGTGCTTAATTTGGCTAACTACTTTAGTAACGGACTGGTGCTAGGCGATAAACTGTCAATACAGTGATCCGCTCTAATGGGTGATTATAACAGCAGAATGCATATTCTCTAAGAAAAGTTCTGCGCTCGCTACTTCTAGAATGGTAATGCACACGTTGGGTTGCTGTAAGGTGTCTGGTTATTTCGAAGATTAGGATTTGGTTACTCCGATTGTCGGAGAGTATCTCTGGGCTTCTCTCTTTGTCGGCACCACGTGCTTTAATGAGCACATTCCAGGCATAAGCCTGTGTGTCTCATAAATTTTACAACTAATGAGTTATGATTAAGCGGTGAGGATGAGTGTGCTAGTACATGACAAACGGAGTGGTAAAAGAGCACTTTGCGCGCTCTACCCACATTCAAAAACATTCGGTTACTGACGAGAACGTAGCATGTACAGACATAGGGCCTCGGAACACAGAAGACCGAGGGTAAACAGGGTCGTGACATGAGTTTACAGTTTAGTGATGGTAACGTTAGTACAAACTGATAAGATGTTCACCGGAATGACCCGATGACTCGTTGCCGTCTCACTGCGTAGCTCTCGACGGGTCCGAGACACGGCCTTAGTTGATCCTACTGCATTACGATGTTGTCCACTTAGGGGATGGACAAACTTCGAATGGTATGTGCTTGTCTATTCTGCGGTAGTGGGAGTTCTAGATTGAATAACTTAGTATTAAGAAAGATCTTTGAAACTTAACTGTCTATCGTAGAATGCTCTAAGAGAGCGCTACTATTGACAAATTATGTCGATGCGTCACAGTTTCTAGGTGGTCTTGTCACTTATTTTGTGATATTTGATCTCGGGCTCGATGTGATACTTTTAGCTCGAGCTTGCGTTCATGTGTGAATACATAATGCTGTGATGTCTTCCAACCGCGCTTGAGCTGGGATTTTCCTTCATTGCTACACAGAAGGGCTATTCCTTAATGCACCTCTCCGGGTTCGCACGTTAAGGTTGTTGCCTGAATGCCCTCTGAGGCGTCGTATGTAATGTTGGAAGACTAATATTCATGATGAGTTCTTGCGATTTTGTTGATGACTACGTGATGTAGTGATTTCGGTAGCATGTTAATGTTTCGCTCTGGTTAGTAACTTGGGCCTCTCGAAAGAATCCGTCTTTTACTGTGAGAGACAGATGCTGCCGCACAGATAACAATCATGTTTCCACGAGACTAAATGGTTGGAAGTTAGCAGACTAGCTCAGATAACAGCATCTGCATCAATAGATAGTGGTTGATAGCAGACCCCTTGATACAAGTCATTCTCGCGTTTAAGCTTAGCATGCAAGAATTAATGGTGTGCCGGGATGAAATATAGCTTGCAATCGTGTTGACCGGAGGAGTTAGTTGGCTCAGGATTGTCTGGTACGGACACCCACTCGGGAGGTATTATGGGCCTAGCTTATATGGAGCAACTTTCCGAGGTATTAGAGAATCGGAGATGTTGAGGGTCTCAAGGTTTCCAGTATGAGGGATCCGCAGTCGACTGCTTCCTTCCCTCACTCTACTGTCCCCACACGGCTATTGAGTTGTGCGGTCGACAGTGATACACATATAAAAAGCATATCAGTGGAGATAGAGGAGTGATCTCCCGGCGCTCTGACGCCCCACCCTCTCTGCTCTCATTGCTTTGCATCACCTCTTCAAATGTCCGAACTTCTCAAGAGCCAAGTGCCAGCTAATCTCACATTGTTAGGGATAGCAGAGTCGGTGAGGGAATCCTCACATCTAGTCTCTCCAGAGTGGCAAGGGATAAAGAGTGCGCTTACCTCATAAATTGGGCAAATCACTTGGCCTTGCTCTTCAGTGACATGGAGGAAACCCACGGGTGTGATACCCAATACCCGCGAGACTCCTACGCGCTCTCTATTTGTTCCATGTATGTATATACGGAGGCAGGGGCACGCCCTAGCGGAACCACACGAGTCACAGAAGGTGAATCTCATCAGGGTGAAATCAATTATTCTTGGAGCGTGTTGCTTAAAACAGGCTCGTACGCCTTTTCATCGGCTATAATCGTCATGAGAAGGCTGCAGCTACTCACATATTGTAGCGGATAGTAGCGGTAATGATGTCGCTCGATGATCACCCTGGGTTCGTCTAATGGGTGTACTTGACTAGTTCTAGCCGTTAGAACGTAGCTCACCCGCAAGATCGTGCGATATGCTCAACAATACTGGGCCGTCGGCCTGACGGAACTCTCCCGACACTTTGCTTATAGCTCGGTACAGAGTGAAATAAAGGCTAAGAATAAACGGAGACTAGCGGTGAGATGAACGATATGTGTTGGAAGTGTTTCCAAGGTTGATGTGATCAAGCATCGCATGGCTCCCTCTACCATCGAGATTGGTGTTTGCGTTGAGCATAGACATGATTGGATTATGTCTATCGCAATACGGTTATTCATTTAAAGAGAATAACGGTTACTCTGTTTATTTGAATAATACCTTCAATGGTCTTGCACCTAAAATGAATGGTTTATTGAATCTCGATCGTAGTGATACACATGTTCATGCCAAAAGATAGTAATGATAGTACCACCTACTTGTGGCACTGCCACTTAAGTCATATCGGTATAAAACGCATGAAGAAGCTCCATGTTGATGGATCTTTGGACTCACTCATTTTTGAAAGGATTGAGACATGCGAACCATGTCTATTGGTGTATATGCATGAAGAAACTCCATGCAAATGGACCGTTTGAACTCACTTGATTTTGAATCACTTGAGACATGCAAATCATGCCACATGGGCAAGATGACTGAAAGCCTCGTTTTCAGTAAAATGGAACTAGAAAGCAACTTGTTGGAAGTAATACATTTTGATGTATGCAGTCCAATGAGTGCTGAGGCATGTAGTGGATATCGTTATGTTCTTACTTCACAGATGATTTGAGTAGATGTTGAGTATATTTACTTGATGAATCACGAGTCTGAATTATTGAAAGGTTCAAGTAATTTCAGTGTGAAGTTGAAAGATCGTCGTGACAAGAGGATAAAAGATCTATGATATGATCATAGAGATTAATATCTGAATTACGAGTTTGGCACAAAATTAAGACATTGTGGAAATCGTTTCACAACTAATACAGCCTGGAACACCATAGTGTGATGGTGTGTCCGAACATCATAACTGCACCCTATTGGATATGATGCATACCATGATGTCTCTTATCGAATTACCACGATAGTTTATGGGTTAGGCATTAAAGACAACCACATTCACTTTAAATAGGGCACCACGTAATTCCGATGAGATGACACCGTATGTACTATGGTTTAGAGAAACCTAAGCTGTCATTTCTTAAAAGTTTGGGGCTGCGACGCTTATGTGAAAAGTTTCAGGCTGATAAGCTCGAACCCAAAGCGGATAAATGCATCTTCATAGGACACCCAAAACAGTTGGGTGTACCTCCTGTCTCAGATCCTAAAGCAATAAGGGATTGTTTCTAGAATCGGGTCGTTTCTCGAGGAAAAGTTTCTCTGGAAAGAATTGAGTGGGAGGATGGTGGAGACTTGATGAGGTTATTAAACCGTTACTTCAACTAGTGTATAGCAGGGCACAAAGAGTTGTTCCTGTGGCACCTACACCAATTGAAGTGGAAGCTTATGATATTGATCATGAGACTTCGGATCAAGTCACTCCCAAACCGCGTAGGATGACAAGGATGCGTACTACTTCAGAGTGGTACGTAATCCTGTCTTGAAAGTCATGTTGCTAGACAACAATGAGCCTACAAGCTATGGAGAAGCAATGGTGGGCCCGGATTCCGATAAATGGCTCGAGGCCATAAAATCCGAGAGAGGATCCATGTATGAAAACAAAGTGTAGACTTTGGCAGAATGGCTCGATGGTCGTAAGGCTATTGAGTGCAGATGGATTTTAAAAGACGGACAATGATGGTAAATGTCACCATTAAGAAAGCTCGACTTGTCGTTAAGATGTTTTCTGACAAGTTCAAGGAGTTGACTACGATGAGACTTTCTCACTCGTAGCGATGTTAAGAGTCTGTTGGAATTATATTAGTGATTACTGCATTATTTATGAAATCTTGCAGATAGGATGTCAAAACATAGTTTCCTCGACTATTTTCTGAGGAAAGGTTGTATGTGATACAACCGAAAGGTTTTGTCAATCCTGAAAGATGCTAATAAGTATGCAAAGCTCCAGCAATCCTTCTGAGGACTGGAGTGAGCATCTCGGAGTTGGAATGTACACTTTGTTGAGATGATCAAAGATTTTGGGTTTATACACAGTTTATGAGAAACTTGTATTTCCAAAGAAGTGAGTGGGAGCACTATAGAATTTCTGGTGAGTATATGTTTTAACATATTGTTGATCGGAAATGACATAGAATTTCTGGAAAGCATATATGGTTATTTGGAAAGTGTTTTCAATGGAAAACCTGGATTAAGCTACTTGAGCATTGAGCATCAAGATCTATAAGGATAGATCAAAACGCTTAATGGTACTTTCAAATGAGCACACACCTTGACATGATCTTGAAGGTGTTCAAGATGGATCATTCAAAGAAGGAGTTCTTGCCTGAGTCGTAAGGTATAAAGCTCGACCACGGCAGAATAGAGAGAAAGGACGAAGGTCGTCCCCTATGCTTAAGACATAGGCTCTACGGTATGCTATGCTGTGTGCCGCACCTGAAGTGTGCCTTGCCATGAGTCAGTCAAGGGGTACAAGAGTGATCCAAGAACGGATCACAGGACAGTGGTCAAAGTTATCCTTAGTAACTAGTGGACTAAGGAATTTTCTCGATTATGGAGGTGGTAAAAGAGTTCGTCGTAAAGGGTTACGCCGATGCAAACTTTGACACTAATCCAGATTATTCTGAGTAGTAAACTGGATTCGTATAGTAGAACAGTTATTTGGAATAGCTCCAAATAGAACGTGGTACCTGCATCTAGGAGATGACATAGAGATTTGTGAAGCACACACGGATCTGAAAGGTTCAGACCCGTTGACTAAAACCTCTCTCACAAGCAACATGATCAAACCCAGAACTCTTTGGGTGTTAGTCACATGGCGATGTGATCTGTGAGTGTTAATCACATGGCGATGTGAACTAGATTATTGACTCTAGTGCAAGTGGGAGACTGTTGGAAATATGCCCTAGAGGCAATAATAAATTGATTATTATTATATTTCCTTGTTCATGATAATCGTTTATTATCCATGCTATAATTGTATTGATAGGAAACTCAGATACATGTGTGGATACATAGACAACACCATGTCCCTAGTGAGCCTCTAGTTGACTAGCTCGTTGATCAATAGATGGTTATGGTTTCCTAACCATGGACATTGGATGTCGTTGATAACGGGATCACATCATTAGGAGAATGATGTGATGGACAACACCCAATCCTAAGCATAGCACTAGATCGTGTAGTTCGTATGCTAAAGCTTTTCTAATGTCAAGTATCATTTCCTTACACCATGAGATTGTGCAACTCCCGGATACCGTAGGAGTGCTTTGGGTGTGCCAAACGTCACAACGTAACTGGGTGGCTATAAAGGTACACTACGGGTATCTCCGAAAGTGTCTGTTGGGTTGGCACGAATCGAGACTGGGATTTGTCACTCCGTGTGACGGAGAGGTATCTCCGGGCCCACTCGGTAGGACATCATCATAATGTGCACAATGTGATCAAGGAGTTGATCACGGGATGATGTGTTACGGAACGAGTAAAAGAGACTTGCCGGTAACGAGATTGAACAAGGTATCGGGATACCGACGATCGAACCTCGGGCAGGTATCGTACCGCTAGACAAAGGGAATTGTATACGGGGTTGATTAAGTCCTTGACATCGTGGTTCATCCGATGAGATCATCGTGGAACATGTGGGAGCCAACATGGGTATCCAGATCCCGCTGTTGGTTATTGACCGGAGAACGTCTCGGTCATGTCTGCATGTCTCCCGAACCCGTAGGGTCTACACACTTAACGTTCGATGACGCTAGGGTTATAAAGGAAGTTTGTATGTGGTTACCGAATGTTGTTCGGAGTCCCGGATGAGATCCCGGACATCACGAGGAGTTCCGGAATGGTCCGGAGGTAAAGATTTATGTATGGGAAGTCCTGTTTTGGTCATCGGAAGAGTTTCGGGGTTTATCGGTAACGTACCGGGACCACCGGGAGGGTCCCGGGGGTCCACCAAGTGGGGCCACCAACCCCGGAGGCTTGCGCGGGCTAAGAGTGGTGAGGGACCAGCCCCTTAGTGGGCTGGTGCACCTCCCACAAGGGCCCATGGCGCCTAAGAGGTGGAAAGGGGGCAAACCCTAAGGGATATGGGCCTTAAGGCCCATATTGGTGCGCCTCCCTCTCCTCTCCCCCTCTTGGCCGCCATCCTTGATCCCCATCTAGGGCTGCCGCCCCCCTAGGGGGTGGGAACCCTAGAGGGGGCGCAGCCCCTCCCCTTCCCTATATATATGAGGCCTAGGGCTGCCCATAACATACACGTGATTCGATCTCTCGTTGGTGCAGCCCTGCATCTCTCTCTCCCTCCTCTTCTGTGGTGCTTGGCGAAGCCCTGCAGGATTGCCACGCTCCTCCACCACCACCACGCCATTGTGCTGCTGTTGGATGGAGTCTTCCTCAACCTCTCCCTCTCTCCTTGCTGGATCAAGGCGTGGGAGACGTCACCGGGCTGTACGTGTGTTGAACGCGGAGGTGCCGTCCGTTCGGCTCTAGGATCATCGGTGATCTGAATCACGACGAGTACGACTCCATCAACCCCGTTCACTTGAACGCTTCCTCTTAGCGATCTACAAGGGTATGTAGATGCACTCTCCTTCCCCTCGTTGCTAGTCTCTCCATAGATAGATCTTGGTGACACGTAGGAAAATTTTGAATTTCTGCTACGTTCCCCAACATTTGTAACCGCCTGCGTCCGGAAACCCAGCCTTCCACGGAATGGAGCCTGGCGTGCCTCGTGTCCGTCTAGGGTGCTCAGGATTTCCGAGGGCCTTTGTGAGCTCGTCGTTCTCTCTGTGTGGAAGGAACGTTCCTTTCTGCGCTGCATCGATATAGTACCGAAGCTTCTTCAAGGGTATGTCAAGTTGCTCGTCCGTCCAAACGCACTTCCCTGTTACAGGGTCCAAGGATACGCCAGCCCCGAAAAACCAAGTCCGGCAACGGTCTGTCCAGTTCATTGTCTCTGGTTCGATCCCTTTATCAAGCAGATCAGCCTTAGCCTTTGCTCACTTAGGTCGGCCTTTGAGGTAGCCACCTGACCCTGTGCGATGGTGAAGCTTCTTCTTCGCAGCATTTTTCTTGTTTGTCTCCGACATCTTCTTACTCTTATCCGATGTCTTGTGGGCCACAAATGCGGGCCATTGATCTCTGATCTTCTCATATTTGCCGATGAATTGTGGTGTCTCTTCTTTGTCGACAAACCTTTTCAGCTCATTCTTCCACCTCCTAAATAGCTCTGCCATCTTCTTGAGAGCAGCAGACTTAATTAATAGCTCTATAACTGGCTTCTCCGGATCCTCCTCTGGCGGTAGGGTGAAATTTGCCTTCAGCTCATTCCAAAGATCATCTTTCTGCATATCATTGACATAAGACACCTCAGGGTCTTCTTTAGCCGTCTTAAACCATTGGTGGATGCTGATCGGGATCTTGTCCCTAACAAGAACCCCGCACTGAGCAGTAAATGCATCCTTCGTCCGGATGGGTTCAATCGGTAGGCCGTCACGCGTGATTGCTGTGATCTCAAACCTTTCATCCTCGTGCAACTTTTTCTTCGGGCCTCGTCTCATTACCGAAGTTGTGCTCGATCCGGAGGGCTAGAAAAAATAAGAAAGACGAGAGTTAATTAATATGTGTACATACCAAAACAATGAATGCATCAATTAGCTAGTCTCAGCATAGGCTTAACTAATATATTTACCTGGCCGGACTCTGTTCGGTCACCGGAGCCGTCACCCTGTTCTTCCGGACCTGCTTCTTCACCCTGCTATTCTTCCGGACCTGCTTCTTCACCCTGCTGTTCTTCCAGACCATCACTGTCGTTAAGATAAGACGACATGACATCACCTCCGTCTAAGATTATGTCCCGCAACGTCTCTTCTGCTTCCTCGTCTTGTTCGTGCTCCATTGTTTCTGCAAATATATATTACAACATGGCAATTATTCCACAAGCATGACAGCACGTGTTGAAGTTATCGGGAGGGGGTATATCGAACCCCCCTCGTGTTGAAGTTACCGGGAGGGGGTAATATCGACAACGATGAGATACATACACGGGAAAATAATGTTATCGGGGAGCGGGTATATCGACCCCCCCCCACGTGTTGAAGTTATCGGGAGGGGGTATATCGACCCCCCTCGTGTTGAAGTTACCGGGAGGGGGTAATATCGACAACGATGAGATACATACACGGGAAAATAATGTTATCGGGGAGCAGGTATATCGACCCCCCCCCCACGTGTTGAAGTTATCGGGAGGGGTTTATATCGACAACGATGACATACGTACATGGGAAAATAGTATTATCGGGGAGAGGGTATATCGACCCCCCCCCCACGTGTTGAAGTTATCGGGAGGGGTATATCGACCCCCCCCCTCGTGTTGAAGTTACCGGGATGGGGTAATATCGACAACGATGAGATACATACACGGGAAAATAATGTTATCGGGGAGAGCGGGTATATCGACCCCCCCCCCCCACGTGTTGAAGTTATCGGGAGGGGTTTATATCGACAACGACGACATACGTACATGGGAAAATAATAATATCGGGGAGGGGGTATATCGACCCCC
This sequence comes from Triticum urartu, assembly GCF_003073215.2. Taxonomy (NCBI): domain Eukaryota; kingdom Viridiplantae; phylum Streptophyta; class Magnoliopsida; order Poales; family Poaceae; genus Triticum; species Triticum urartu. The sequence goes on from NC_053023.1 coordinate 10,844,604, forward strand.
CACGTGTTGAAGTTATCGGGAGGGGTATATCGACGACGACAGACCCGATAAAACATAACAAAACGAAGAAGAAATAAAAAGAGGAGAAGAAGAAAGGAATAGAGGAAAAGAAGAGAAAATAGAATATATTCTATTTTCTCTTCTTCTCCTCTATTCCTTTCTTCTTCTCCTCTTCTTTTTCTTCTTTTTTCTTCTTCTTATTTATTTCTCCTCTTCTTCCTCTCCCCTCTTCTTCTCCTTTCTTCCTCTTCTTATTTCCTTTTTCCTCTCATTCTTTTTCTTCTTCTTCCTTCTTAAAAATGCATGAAGTAGTATTGCCTAATTCATTGTTCATATGAATATACAAACTTTGCATATTTACAATAATTAATATCACCAAAAAATCTATGAACAGAAAAAAAAATCTTAATTTTTCTAAAAAACTATCTTTTGCATATATACATGAACATATATATACACAGATAACATATGTACATATATATATAAAACAAGCATATATATGAAAAAAATGCTAGCTAGGGAGGGCGCCAGCCGGACCAGGAGGACTGCGGGGTCGGCGGCGAGGATGGCGACGGGGCAGTGGGCGCGCGCTCGAGGTAGGGGGCGCGGGCGACGGCGAGGGCGGGACGGGGCGCGCGCGTCGGGGAAGGGGCCGGCGCGGGCGACGGCGAGGGCGGGCCGGGGCGACGCGCGTCAGGGCAGGGGCGCGGGCGACGGCGGCGGGGGCAGGCCGGGGCGGCGCGTCGGGGCAGGGGCGCGAGCCACGACGACGACGGGGGCGGGCCGGGGCGGGCGGCGTCGGGGCAGCCTGGCGGCGTCGGTGTCGTCGGGGGCGGCAACTGCAAGATGAGAGTGAAAATTTCCTAAGTGTTAACTTATATAGTAGAGCCTTTAGTACCGGTTCGTGGCAGCAACCGGTACTAAAGGTGGGCATTAGTCCCGGTTGGTGCCACCAACCGGTACCAAAGGCCACTTTTCAGCAGCCCAAAGGGCGGGAAGCGGCGGCCTTTGGTCCCGGTTGGTGGCACCAACCGGGACTAAAGGGGGGCATTGGTCCCGGTTGTTGCCACGAACCGGTTGCTGCTGCGCCTGCGTCGAAAATTTAGTCCCACCTCGCTAGTTGAGAGGGGTGCGCAGTGGTTTATAAGCCCCACTGTCGCACCCCTCTCGAGCTTCTCTCCATTGCAGGCTTACGGGCCTAATTGTCACTGCTATGCCTGTGGGCCTACTGGGCCTCCTGCGGGCCTAAATCCTGGCCCATGGATGGGTTTTAGTCGTATTCAGGCCGTGGGGGCCCAGTAGGTGGCACTTTCTTTGTTTTTTTTGTTGCTTTATTTATTTTATTTTCTTTTGTTTTTTTCTTTATTTTTTATTCCTTATGCTTTTAGTTTTAGAAAAATTATAAACTTTTTGTTAATGCCATTTGTTTTCAAATTTGAAAACACTTTTTTTGTTTTTTTTGTTTTCTTTGTTGCTTTATTTATTTTATTTTGTTTCTACTTACAACAAAATACTTATTGTTGCTATTTTTATTTTTATTTCAGTTTTTTTGTTTTGTTTTCTGCATTATTTATTTTCTTTTGTTTTTTGCTTTATTTTTTAATTCTTTTTGCTTTTAGTTTTAGAAAAATTATAAACTTTTTGTTAGTGCCATTAGTTTTCAAATTAGAATAGTTAAAATTTGAATTCTTTGAAATTTGTGTGAATCACAAGTTTGTTGCCCTCTTGAGAGTGTTCTTGGTGAGAACATTGTGGACAAGGAGCGAACCGGGATTAATGGTATTACGAGGGCCAAACCATAAGACATTAAAGCATTTGAAATGAACTCTGAAAAAGTTGGCATAGCACGTGCATGTACAAAACGGAGAATGGTATCATACTCGTCTGTTACAAAGTTGGCATGGTATCATCATAATAGTTGCGGGAGAAAGTCTTCACTTTTTCTTTGCTTGTGTCATTTTCTTATTGCGCCGTAACTATGGATAATCTTCATCGTTTATCAAGATGCTTGGGTCAGCCTTGACTTTGAAAGGAGGAATTTCATGAAACTTTTCATAATCTTCAGACATGTCTGTCTTGCCCTCCACTCCCATGATGTCCCTTTTTCCTGAAAGAACTATGTGGCTATTTGGCTCATTGTATGATATATTTGCTTCCTTATATTTTCTTTTTCTTGGTCTGGTAGACATGTCCTTCACATAGATAACCTGTGCCACATCATTGGATAGGACGAATGGTCGTTCGTCAGTATACCCAAGATTTTTCAGATCCACTGTTGTCATTCCGTAATGTGGGTCTACCTGTACCCCGCCTCCTGACAGATTGACCCATTTGCACTTAAACAAAGGGACCTTAAAATCATGTCCGTAGTCAAGTTCTCATATGTCCACTATGTAACCATAATATGTGTCCTTTCCCTTCTCGGTTATTGCATCAAAGCGGACACCGCTGTTTTGGTTGGTGCTCTTTTGATCTTGTTCAATCGTGTAAAATGTATTCCCATTTATCTCGTATCCTTTGTAAATCAATACAGTCAAAGATGGTCCCCTGGACAACAAGTACAGCTCATCACAAATAGTGTGGTCACCTCTGAGACGTGTTTCCAACGAACTGCTGAAAGTCCTGATGTGTTCACATGTAATCCAGTCGTCGCACTGCTCCGGGTGTTTGGAGCGCAGACTATTCTTGTGTTCATCGACATACGGGGTCACCAAGGTAGAGTTCTGTAAAACTGTGTAGTGTGCTTTAGACCAAGAATGCCCGTCCCTACATATTATTGAGTCCGCTCCTAGCATGCCTTTTCCAGTCAGTCTCCCCTCATACCGCGATTTAGGGAGACCTATCTTCTTAAGGCTAGGAATGAAGTCAACACAAAACCCGATGACATCCTTTGTATGATGGCCCATAGAGATGCTTCCTTCTGGCCTAGCGCGGTTACGGACATATTTCTTTAGGACTCCCATGAACCTCTCAAAGGGGAACATATTGTGTAGAAATACGGGCCCCAGAATGACAATCTCGTCGACTAGATGAACTAGGACGTGCGTCATGATATTGAAGAAGGATGGTGGGAACATCAGCTCGAAACTGACAAGACATTGCGCCACATCACTCCTTAGCCTTGGTATGATTTCTGGATCGATCACCTTCTGAGAGATTGCATTGAGGAATGCACATAGCTTCACAATGGCTAATCGGATGTTTTCCGGTAGAAGCCCCCTCAATGCAACCGGAAGCAGTTGCGTCATAATCACGTGGCAGTCATGAGACTTTAGGTTCTAGAACTTTTTCTCTGGCATATTTATTATTCCCTTTATATTCGACGAGAAGCCAGTCGAGACCTTCATACTGAGCAGGCATTCAAAGAAAATTTCTTTCTCTTCTTTCGTAAGAGCGTAGCTGGCAGGACCTTCATACTGCTTCGGAGGCATGCCGTCTTTTTCGTGCAAACATTGCAGGTCCTCCCGTGCCTCAGGTGTATCTTTTGTCTTCGCTTACACGCCCAAGAAGCCTAACAGGTTCACGCAAAGGTTCTTCGTCACGTGCATCACGTCGATTGAAGAGCGGACCTCTAGCTCTTTCCAGTAGGGTAGGTCGAAGAATATAGATTTCTTCTTCCACATGGGTGCGCGTCCCTCAGCGTCATTCGGAACAGCTAGTCCGCCGGGACCCTTTCCAAAGATTACGTGTAAATCATTGACCATAGCAAGTACGTGATCACCGGTACGCATGGCGGGCTTCTTCCGGTGATCTGCCTCGCCTTTCAATTGCTTGCCTTTCTTTCGACATTGATGGTTGGTCGAGAGAAATCGACGATGGCCCACGTACACATTCTTCCTGCATCTGTCTTGATATATACTTTCGGTGTCATCCAAACAGTGCGTGCATGCGTGGTATCCCTTGTTTGTGTGTCCTGACAGGTTACTAAGAGCGGGCCAATCGTTGATGGTCACGAACAGCAACGCCTTTAGGTTAAATTCCTCTTGTTTATGCTCATCCCACGTACGTACACCGTTTCTATTCCATAGCTGTAAAAGTTCTTCAACTAATGGCCTTAGGTACACATCAATGTTGTTGCCGGGTTGCTTAGGGCCTTGGAGGAGAACTGGCGTCATAATGAACTTCCGCTTCATGCACATCCAAGGAGGAAGGTTATACATACATAGAGTCACGGGCGAGGTGCTGTGATTGCTGCTCTGCTCCCCGAAAGGATTAATGCCATCCGCGCTTAAAGCAAACCATACGTTCCTTGGGTCCTTTGCAAACTCATCCCAGCACTTTCTCTCGATTTTTCTCCATTGCGACCCGTCAGCGGGTGCTCTCAACTTCCCGTCTTTCTTACGGTCCTCACTGTGCCATCGCATCAACTTGGCATGCTCTCCGTTTCTGAACTGATGTTTCAACCGTGGTATTATAGGAGCATACCACATCACCTTCGCAGGAACCCTCTTCCCAGGGGGCTCGCCATGAACATCACCAGGGTCATCTCGTCTGATCTTATACCGCAATGCACCGCATACCGGGCATGCGTTCGGATCCTTGTATGCACCGCGGTAGAGGATGCAGTCATTAGGGCATGCATGTATCTTCTGCACCTCCAATCCTAGAGGGCATATGACCTTCTTTGTTGCGTATGTATTGTAGGGCAATTCATTATCCTTTGGAAGCTTCTTCTTCAATATTTTCAGTAGCTTCTCAAATCCTTTGTCAGGCACAGCATTCTCTGCCTTCCACTGCAGCAATTCCAGTACGGTACCGAGCTTTGTGTTGCCATCTTCCCAATTGGGGTACAACCCTTTTTTGTGACCCTCTAACATGCGATCGAACTTCAGCTTTTTCTTTTGACTTTCGCATTGCGTCCTTGCATCGACAATGACCCGGCGGAGATCATCATCATCGGGCACATCGTCTGGTTCCTCTTGATCTTCAGCAGCTTCACCCGTTGCAGCATCATTGGGCACATCGTCTGGTTCCTCTTGATCTTCACCAGCTCCCCCCGTTGCAGCATCACCGTATTCAGGGGGCACATAGTTGTCATCGTACTCTTCTTCTTCGCCGTCTTCCATCATAACCCCTATTTCTCCGTGCCTTGTCCAAACATTATAGTGTGGCATGAAGCCCTTGTAAAGCAGGTGGGTGTGAAGGATTTTCCGGTCAGAGTAATACTTCGTATTCCCATAATTAGGGCATGGACAACACATAAAACCATTCTGCTTGTTTGCCTCAGCCGCTTCGAGAAATTCATTGACGCCCTTAATGTACTCGGAGGTGTGTCTGTCACCGTACATCCATTGCCAATTCATCTGCGTGCGTTATATATAATTAAATGTGTCAAAAACCATTACAGAACATCATGAATAGATAATTAAGTGACCAAATTAATAGAAGTTCATCATCACATTAAAACCAAAGTACATACATAGTTCTCATCTAACAACATATAGCTCTCTAGAGCATCTAATTAATTAAACCATACATTGAAACTATGTAAAACATTTCAATGCGAAAACAAACGCGATCATAATCGCAACCAAGGTAACAATTGATCCAATGGCATAATGATACCAAGCCTCGGTATGAACGGCATATTTTCTAATCTTTCTAATCTTCAAGCGCATTGCATCCATCTTGATCTTGTGATCATTGACGACATCCGCAACATGCAACTCCAATATCATCTTCTCCTCCTCAATTTTTTTATTTTTTCCTTCAAGAAATTGTTTTCTTCTTCAACTAAATTTAACCTCTCAACAATAGGACCGGTTGGAATTTCCGGTTCACATACCTCCTAGATAAATAAAATCTATGTCACGTTGGTCGGCATAATTTTCATAAACAATAAATGAACCAATAGTTATAAAGATAATATATGCCACATCCGAATCATAGACAGGACGAGGGCCGACGGGGGCGGATACCAAAACCATCGCACTATATAAGATGCAATAATAAAAGTAAGAAAATGATACAAGTATCTATCTAAACATACAAGTAAGAATATTTTTCCTTTCAGAAAGAAGATAAGAACAAGAGGCTCACCACGGTGGTGCCGGTGATGAGATCGGCGCGGGTGATCGACGGCGGTGAAGACGGGGGCGGGGCGTGACAGACCGCTAAACCTAGACAAATATTGAGGAAAATGGAGAATAGAGGTCGAGCTTGGAGAGAAGAAAGCTTAAGTAGTGTGGCTCGGGCATTCCATCGAACACCTTGTGTGCATAGGAGGTGAGCTAGAGCACCACCAAGCCCTCTCCCCCTCGGCCAGAAAAACAGAGCAGTGTGCTCTGCTCTTGCGCGAGGGGGTATATATAGGCACCACTATTGGTCCCGGTTGGTGGCATGAACCGGGACTAATGGGGAGCCTTTGGTCCCGGTTCAAACCACCAACCGGGACCAATGATGGTGGGCCAGGAGCTAGGCCCATTGGTCCCGGTTCGTCCCACCAACCGGGACCAAAAGGTCCAGACGAACCGGGACCAATGGCCCACGTGGCTCGGGCGGCCCCCTAGGCTCACGAACCAGGTCCAATGCACCCATTGGTCCCGGTTCTAGACTGAACCGGGACTAATGGACTTACCCGGCCTGAACCTTTGCCCCCTTTTCTACTAGTGTCAGCATGAAACGGTTCTCTACAAAGTGGCGTTCTCTAATTCATAGCTTCGTTTCTGGTGGGATTGTGGCCATTAAAGTCAATGATGACGTTGGCCGCTACTTCCAAATGAAGAAAGGATTGAGACAAGGTGACTCATTATCGCCCATGATATTTATTATAGTGACTGATATGTTAGCTGTCATGATTGAGCGTGTAAAGGTTAGTGGCCAAATTGGCAAGGTCGTTAATCATCTAGTTGATGGTGGACTTTCTGTCCTATGCCAACGATACGATTCACTTTATGGATCATGATCTAGAGAAAGCGAGGAATCTGAAATTAACTTTGTCAGCATTTGTGTATCTCTGGGGTCTTAAGATAAAATTCTATAAAAGTGATTTTGTTTGTGAGGCTCAAGACAAGGCCCACCTGTACGCGGATTGTTTGACTAGGGGTTAGGCCAGTTTCCTATCAGATATTTGGGAGTATCGATACATTATCGGAGACTCACAAATGCTTAATGTAAACACGTCAAGGAGAGACTACAAAAAAGGTTAAGCAGTTGGAAGGTAATCTGCTATTTTGGGTGAAAGATTGGTCCTCATAAATTATATCTTTTGATGGCCGACAGCAGGTCCCATGCCACGTTGGCGCGCAAGTCAGCACCGTGTAGTATACAAACGTGATTTGCATCATATGTGCACATCAAAACCAAGTTGTGACACCAGTTCAATGTATGCCCAAGTTTTAGCACTAAACTGACTTTTCGTACTAAGTTTTAGCACCAGTGGTGTAATTGACTCAAAACAGTATTTCGTATCATGCTAAATTGCCCAATGCAGAAACACAATCTTTTCTTCTTGAAAAGAAAAAAAAACTTGGCATTTCGTTTTCAGCATGGGAGAGTACGTCAATTTGCTATTCTTGGTGCGTTCCAACGTTGCATTGTCTATTGAAAGTAAGATTTCTATGGTGCGGCAAGCTCAAAAGTAACGAGCCGTCACCATCGAATCACCGTCCAACACCCGGTTACCGACCCCGGCGGGCCATGAGCTCATCCACCAGCTGCCCAGCATCACCGTACGACGATCCACCCTTCTCCACTGCGCTCCTCGCTTTTAGGCCGAGGTCCCTCGCCCTGCTTCGCATCGCGTCGCCTTGGACCTCCATCAATGTTCTGACGACGCCGGCGATCACCTCGACGCCGATCACCCGATGGGTCTCCGCGGACGACCCGTAGTCCTTGGCGCCGACGCTGACGCCGACCCGGAGCTCGCCCACGACCAGCTTCTCGTTGAAGAACTGGTCGGCATGGCGCGGCCACGTCACCATCGGCACACCGGCGCTCACCGCCTCCAGCGTTGAGTTCCACCCGCAGTGCGTCAGGAAGCAGCCGACGGCTGGGTGGTTTAAGATGAGTACCTGTGGCGCCCAGACGCGGATGATGTAACCACGCGAAGCCGTTGGGAAGCCTTCCGGCATCCATATGTCCGACGATGCTGCGTCGGCATCGGAGATGACCCACACGAAGTTCTTGCCGGAGAGGTCGAGGCCGCGGGCGAGCTCCCGAAGCTGCTCCGGCGAGAAGCTGCCTAGCGTGCCGAAGGCGACGAACACTACCGATCCGGCCGGCTTGGTGTCGAGCCAGGGGGTGCAGCCGTCAGCGTCCGGCGAGAGCGCGTCGGTGCCTCTGGACGCCACCTCTTTGCTGCCGCTGGCGAGCGCGACCGGCCCGATGAGCCACGCGCGGCGTCGGAGCGTCTTGCGGTAGTGCTCCACGTAGTCCGGCTCGAGCTCGTGGAAGCTGTTGACCAGCTCGCCGTAGCTTTTCTGGTCCGCGGCGTAGATGCCCTTGACGAACGCCAACTGGTCGGGGTTCCTCATGATCTGGCTCCGCCTCAGCTCCACGCGGTGCGGCAGCCCGGGCACGGAGAAGACTGCGTCAGGATCACCCTCGCCGTCGTCGTCGTCGTCGGGGTTGTGGTCGCGCAGCAAGCTTTCGGCGCAGCACCGGGCGAACATGCTGGTGCCGAGGAACGCGAGCCGAGGGACGCCATACTCGGCCGCGACGTCCAGCGACCAGGGGAAGAAGCTATCGGAGACCACCGCGTCGAGGCCGGCGCGGTGGTCGGCGAGGAACTGCCGGAAGGGCTCCCGGAGCAGCCGCGCCGCCTGCTGGAGCTTGCCATGGTCACCGCGGGAGCCGCTCTGGGCGGCCGGCGAGAGGCCGACTTCAGGGAAAGGCACGACGGCGATGTCGATTGGTGGGGAAGAGAGGTCGACGATGGAGCGGATGATGGAAGCTTGCACGGGGGTGGTGAGGATGGTGCACCGGACGCCGCGGGCCGCGAAGAGCGCGGCGATGTCGGCCATCGGGATGAGGTGGCCGGGGATGAGGTAGGGGAAGAAGAGCATGTGCAGCGGCTGCTGGTCGTCCTCGGCAGGCGCCATGACCGCCTTCCCACGCCAGACGCCGGCCACGCGGGCCTCTCTTATACGTACATGCTCAAGGATTTGAGGACCGGAGCTGGAGCAAAGTGCAAAGCGCAAAGGTAGAAGAATGGCACACACCAGACAGGTCGTACGTGCTGAATAGGGACGCCGATGTCAATGTGCCGATGCGCCACTACCGTAAAAGTCGACAACAGCTGCCGAGCATTCTACTTTATCTCAGATTCGCAGGACAAAACATATTGGATGCCAATGAAGTCCTCATTTTGCACTAAAGTCCTACATCTACGAAAGACTACTTAAACTCCTACGTAAAATTCCTTAACTAGCTCTCCTACCCTGAATGTCAGGGGGTGGGGCTCTTCCTCCTCTATTATCCAATCCTAACTCTCCACCTGGCTTGTTAGGTTAGGAAAAAAAATCCTATACTACCGGGTCGTACCGACTCGATCGTGAGACCTACATATGTAGAAAAAAAAAGGAAGGAGGAAAGAAAAAAATTGAAAAACTAAGCTACTGTGCCAGCCACTGTACGCCTTTGACACCAGCCCGAAACCAAGTGTGCAACTCGTCAGTTATCACATTACAGGTTCCCATGAAGTCGGTGTCTTTGCCATTGAAAATTATGTTATTTCTTTCTTTCCAAACCTGCCACCAGATAATCATGCAAAGAGATGAGAATTCTTTCTGTCGATGCAAAGGAATATTGTCCAGAGTGTGAAGCCACCAGTGGATCGAAGAGTTAGTATCATAGCTTGGTCTGATGTCAAATCGATATCTGAATTTGGTCAGAAAGAAACCCCATACAGCAGCAGTGAACGGGCAAGTTCCAAAAAAGTGAATAGCAGACTCCAAACCAATGCAGCACAGTGAACACACAGGGTTGTGTGGCCAATTTCTTTTTGCGAGGTTATCCGCAGTTAGGCATTTACCTTGAATGGCGAGCCACACAAAGAACTTCACCTTTTGTGGTATCTTGATCTTCTAAATAAGTTGTGAGAGAGGGGTGTAAATCCGGCCAATGAACTGACAATGGTATGCAGAATTAGCAGAGTGAATCTTGTTGAAGGTCCATTTCCAAATGATTTTGTCATCGGCTTGGGAGAGCACCACCTGGTCAGCATGTTGCCAAAAGTCCAAATACTCAGCAATCACTTTCACGCATGGGTTTGGCTTAATCAATCTGACCCAAAATCTGTTGTTTATACCCTGAGAAAGAGTGATGTTCCTCCTTTTACTATGATTGAAAAGTTTGGGGTAAGCCAATGAAGGGGCGATCCCTTCAAGCAAGTGATCATGCCAAAAAGATATGCCAGTGCCGCTGCCGATCTCCCAGGACGTAGATGCACAGAAAAGATTCTTGATCTCCTTGTCAATAGGTAGGGGTAGCCCATGCCAAGGTTTGTCAAGACAGGAAGCATTCTGCCAAAGCCATCTGACCTTCAAAGCCTTGCTTTGTCTGTATAAGTCATGAATTCCCAGACCACCAAGCTTCAGGGGAGAGCAAACCAGAGACCACTGCACTAAACATTTACCTCCACTGACTGAGTCTGAACCAGCCCATAAGAAAGCCCTTCGCAATTTATCAGTCTGCATGAAAACCCATTTGGGTTGTTCCACTGCCAGCAACTGGAAGATGGGCATGGTGGAGAGCACAAATCCTACAAGGGTGACACGCCCACGAGTAGAAATCCATCGAGCCTTCCACCCAGCGATTTTCTTCATACTTTTTTCAATGAGAAGCTGCAGATCTTGCCATTTGAGCCTCCTATCAGACAGTGGCGTCCCAAGGTAAGTACAAGGAAAACTACCAAGCTGACATCCCAGCGCAGTCTGAATGTCCGAGAGGTCGATGTGCTCGCACTGGATGGGAATGATTTTGCTCTTGACCATATTAGTCTTTAGACCAGTGGCATTGCCAAAGAGGTCCAGAATTTGAGAGATGGCATTAATCTCAGAGAGCAGTGGTTTGCTGAAGATAATCACATCATCGGCATAAATGGAAGCCCGGTGTCTAATAGTCTGTGTACCAAGCGGGGCTAGGACACCATGAGCTTGTGCTGTATCCATCAATCTACCAAGACAATCAACCACCAAGACAAAAAGAGGGGGGGATAGGGGTCCCCTTGTCTAAGTCCCTTGCGATGCAGAATCTGATCGGTAAGCGCCGAATCGGACGCGGTGAGGATTGAGCAATTCCGGCCGATTTGTCTCCTTAATATTAGTTTCAAAATTTTCACCAAGGTCGGGACAAACAGACTCACACAGATTGCGCATTCTGTGGTGCAGCAGTCTCAAACTGCTTTCATGCCGGACAGAAACATCCTTGAAGGGGTGGTCGTCCTGCATGAAACACTCCATGAAATCCATTCCAAAAAATTAGATGGAGTAATTTTTAAGGTGGATTTCGAGAAAGCGTACGATAAGGTCAAATGGCCATTCCTCCAACAGTCATTGCGTATGAAAGGTTTTGACGAAGCCTGGCGCCGACAAGTTGAATCATTTACGCAAAGAGGTAGTGTGGGAATTAAAGTTAATGATGACATAGGTCATTACTTCCAGACACATAAAGGCCTAAGACAAGGAGATCCGATGTCCCCTATCTTGTTCAACATTGTGGTGGACATGTTAGCAATTTTGATAGGAAGGGCTAAGGAAAATGGTCAAGTAGGGGGATTGGTACCTCATCTAATTGATGGAGGAGTATCAATTCTTCAGTACGCTGATGATACAATCATCTTTATGGAGCATGACCTGGCCAAGGCGAGAAATATGAAGCTGGTGCTATGCCTATTTGAACAATTGACCGGGTTAAAGATTAACTTTCATAAGAGCGAGCTGTTCTGCTTTGGTAGGGCCAAAGATGAACAGGAGGCTTATCGACAATTGTTTGGGTGTGAGTTGGGCGAGTTACCCTTCTCTTATCTGGGGATTCCAATCCACCATCGTAGGCTGACTAACAGAGAGTGGAAGTGCATCGAGGATCGGTTTGAGAAAAAAATGAGCTCTTGGACAGGCTAAGCTCATGTCATACGGAGGCCGATTAATCCTGATTAACTCGGTGCTCACGAGTATGCCAATGTTTCTCCTATCGTTCTTTGAGGTCCCAGTTGGGGTTAGGAAGAGACTGGACTTCTATAGATCGCGCTTCTTTTGGCAGGGTGATGAGCTTAAAAGAAAATATCGGCTTGCTAAATGGGACATCATCTGTAGACCGAAACACCAAGGAGGTCTAGGTATTGAGAATCTAGAAGTTAAGAATAAATGCCTTCTTAGCAAGTGGCTGTGGAAGCTCTCATTGGAGAATGACGCTATGTGGGCTCAAATCCTTCGCAACAAGTACCTCCAGACAAAAACTTTGTTCCAGGTCACTGTTAGGCCGACCGATTCGCCTTTCTGGAATGGCTTGATGAAAGTCAAACAGTCTTTGTTTAATAGGACGAAGTTTGTTATTGGAAACGGCACGAGTACACGTTTCTGGGAGGATACTTGGCTCGGCGAGACACCATTGGCCATCCAATATCCGTCGTTATACCGTATTGTGCAACGACGTGAGGTGTTCGTTGCATCGGTCTTTCAATCGATCCCCCTTAATATTCAGTTCAGACGTACGCTAGCGGGCAACCGTTGGGAACAATGGCTCCATCTAGTTAGGAGACTGATGGAAGTCCAGCTTACACAACAACCCGATGAATTACGCTGGAAACCGACTAAATCTAGAGTATTCACGGTTAAATCAATGTATATTGATGTTATTAACTCACACTCCATTCCTACGTCCAAGCATGTTTGGGATGTCAAAATTCCTTTGAAAATAAAAGTGTTTATGTGGTTTGTCCATAAACAAGTTATTTTAACGAAGGACAATCTCTTGAAGCGTAATTGGACATGACCTACTAGGTGTAGTTTCTGTGATCGGGATGAGACTATCAAACATCTCTTTTTTGATTGCCCGTTAGCCAAGGTACTTTGGCAGACGATCCACATTGCTTTTAGTATCACTCCACCGAATTCTGTTTATGCGTTATTTGGGACATGGCTTAATGGGATTGAGCCTAACTTAGCGAGACATATTCGGGTTGGAGTTTGTGCTTTACTGTGGACTATCTGGACTTGCAGAAATGATTTGGTTTTTAACAGAATATCATGTATACATTTTTTGCAGGTCATATTCCGAACTACGGCACTGATCCGTTCGTGGTCGCTACTCACCCAGACGGAGGCCAGGGAGCATTTGGTTACTGGGTCTTTCCAATGGGAGATGGTAGCTCGGGATATTTTCAACCGGTTTGGATGGCGGTCATGTAATAGGATAGCTTGATCTCCTATCTATTTTTAGCCAGCCGGTTGTGGCGTCTTTTCTAGGCTAGTTGGTGTTTCTAGCCCCTTTTTGGCTCTGTGTGAGCTGTTTGTGCTTTGATTTTTGAGACCTTTGGAATCATGTGGACACTACTTTTTGGCTAATAAGAGGGCAGTATGCATCTTTCTAATGCAGAGGCCGGGGAGTCACCCCTTTTCCAAAAAAAAAGCGCCGGATTAACCAAGACCTTGGTGGAGGAGGTAAGGAAAAGAGCAGAAATCCACTCCCTCCACTTTGGCCCAAATCCTCTAAATTCCAGTAGGCTGAGAAGGAACTTCAAAGACATATAATCGAAAGCCTTGGCCAGATCCAACTTGAACATAATCGATGGAAGTTTTTTTGTCTGAGCACCTTTGCCATGGATTGCACATACTCGAAGTTGTCATGAATGCTTCGACCCTTTATGAAAGCATTTTGGCATTGGGAAACAAGCTTATCCATCTAAGGTTGCAACCTAGTCGCAAGAATCTTGGCAACAAGCTTGGCAAAGAAATGTATAAGGCTTATAGGCCTAAAGTCTTGTAGTCTGCTAGCAACAGCATGCTTGGGCAATAGAGTGATGATGGCACTGTTAAGAAGGAACAATTTTTGCGAGTTAAGGTTCTGGAAGTGAGAGAAAGCGGCCAATAGATCCGGCTTCACGGTGTCCTAGCAACTTCGAAACAAGTACCCAGTAAATCCATTAGGCCTCGCGCTTTTTCTGGGTGAAGATCAAGAATAGCACTCTTTATTTCCTTCTCACTAAAGTTGTTGTCCAGGTGAGAAAGGTCGCAAGGCTGAAAATCTAGAGCATTGAAGTTCAAGGCAGTAGATCTCGGTTTGTAGGTACCAAGCAGACTGTTGAAATGAGACCAGATACATTCCTCCTTCTTAGTTAGCAATGTCAACACCATCAACGTACAGACTAGGGATAATATTCTTCCTCCTTCTGGATGTTGCTTTCATGCGAAAAAAACTGGGTGTTGCAATCACCTTCTCTTAACCCTAAATACCTAGATTTCTGCCCCCAAATACACCTGTCCAGAGCGGCCAGCCCAAGTAGCATCATCTTCAACTTTCCCCTGAAAGTGTGCTCTTCCCAGCAGAGGGTTCTGGAATCTCTAGCAACATCCAACTAATATATTATCTCGTTAATAATGAGCGTTCTGAGCTTTATATCCGAGAAGATAGAGGAGGACCATGAATTGAGCTTCTTAGCAGTAAGGGTGAGCTTGTTGTGCAAGTTTTGAAAGGGGTCAGTGGATGACACAACATTATCCCAAGCAGAATTAACAGTCTCCGTAAAACCATCGAGCTTGGTCCAAACATTCTGATACCTGAAACGTCTCTGGGGCTTCATGTCAGAATTGCAAGTGAGTAGCAAAGGGCAGTGGTCTGAGGCAGCAGAGGATAAACATTGGAGTATAGCACTGGGGAAAGCAGAGTTCCATTGCTGATTGTAAAGAACCATGTCCAATTTGACCAAAGTAGTATTGAACTGCTCATTACTCCAAGTATACCTACAACCATGAAGATACATATCCTTTAGCTCAAGCACATTAATGAAGTTTCTAAAGGCATTGAGCAATCCCCTATGGATGTTGCTATTGTTCTTATCAGCAACAGAAGCAATCAAATTAAAATCACCCAGAATAACAAGTGCATCAGCCGAGTTCAGGCACATCAATTGCAGTTCAGCAAGGAATGCAATCTTGTCCACTTGAGCCTGAGGACCATACACGTTGATGAGATGCCAAGAGACCCCGGTTGACCTGCTAGCGCGTTGTTCTCTCATATTTCATCCGTTCTTAAAAGATTGTACTTCCAACTTTGTTAAAGGGTCAAACTATCTCAAAGTTTGACCGAGTTTGTGTAAAAATATATGAATGCTTGTGAAACCAAATAGGTATATGACGAAAATATATTTTATCATAAATCTAATGCTACTAATTTGATGGCATAAATGTTGGTCTACTATTGTATGAATACGGTCAAATATAAAAAAGTTTGACTTTTCAACAAAGTTGAAAGTACACTCTTTTAAGGATGAAGGGAGTATGAAACAAGCCTATCATGGTCAGGCACAGCCATCGTGTCGCTCTTCCTCGTGACTCCGGGGGCAAATCCCTCATGCCGTCGGTCGTCCTCCACGCCCTCCCCTCATCTCGTCGCCGCCAGAGGCGTCGGCTAGCGAAGCTCGGCGGGCTCCGGTGAAGGCGGCGTGGCGTTTTGTCAGCTGGTGCTAGGAGGTGGACATCATGCCTCTGGTGTGTGTCTGGCTTGACTCTCGAGTTCCTGGCTTGCTGGATATGCATCGACATGGCTGAGTGTAGCTTGCCCGCTAGGCACGCCGACTGCGCTCGGTGAAGACTACGGGCTTGGGCGGCTGCTAGGGCGAGTCCTCCGCCCAGATCTGGTGCTCCCTAGGCTGGCTACCCAACGATGGTTTCTATCACGGGTGTGGAGCATGTTGCTTGGTTGACTGGCCCGATCTGGTCCTCTATCGACTGGAGGCTTGCTGGCGAGGTTCAACTGCAGCTAATAGCTTTGGCCATGTCCGAAAAAACCGGATCGACAAGTGCTCATGCCCTTCCACACCAAGCCATCCACTGACCATCACGGGATCCTTGTGTGCAGTGTCCCCTGGTGGCAGCGACGGATATTATCGGTGCGTCCTTCCCACCAATGGTCCAGGGCTGCACAACAAGGACTGCTTTGGCCGTTGGTGCTCATGGCATGGTATGGGCCGTGCGTCGGGCTCTCTAGGAGGTGGACTGCGGCGGCAAGGTAGTCAACTTCCACGCATGCGGCACCCAAGCGACGAAGCTGTGGCTCACGGACTTGGCTGTAACCTGCAAATTGTGGACAATGACTTGACGTAGAGGGATGGATGCGTGGCAGAGACAGGCATCACATGTGCTGCTAGGATTGTGGAAAAGTGGTGGTGACAACACTTAGTGATTTCGTTGGTGGTGGTACTCGAGTATCCAGTCGCGAGCTACGGGGTGAAATCCTAGGTCTGACCCGAGCTGGTTATACCTGGCAATGACGATATTTTACATCCTTACCTTGTTGAAGGCATTTGTCGGATATGTTCTGATTGATTCTTCAGGGTGAAAACCAAGATTCTGGCCTTGGTGGTTGGATCCGGCGACGGCGACGCTTGAGCGTTGCTTCCTTCTTGAAGGTGTTGTTGTTGAAGAATCTCGTCGTCTGGGTGATGCCATTAGATGGTTGGTACTGATATGGTCATTGTTGTAGTTTGTCAATTAAGGATATGGTCGCCTTGGATTTTCTTTTTTCCTCGCCTACGCATAGCTTTGATCTTATATGACTTAGCTATTTGCCGGCGTGTTTTCCGTGTGTATGCATTGGTATTAGCTGTGTGCATCTTAACTATGCAGAGGCCGGGTGTGTGCTATTTGAGTTTGTATCCTCATGCTTCTTTTTGAGCAAATAAAATCCATGATTTGTCGAAAATGGATTGCTCAGAATACATGGTGGTTGTTGATGAGATTCAAAGGGATATTTCTTTTCCGCATATTAGTCGTTCACAGAATAAAGCGAGCGATGCGCTTGCTGCATACGAATGTAGTACCCCGCGGTTTGGTTGTACTCGGGCCTAGATGACAATGTAAGAGCAACTCTAGCAGATTCTGCAAAACGTCCCGGCCCGCAAAATAACCGCCAAATTGCGGGTTGGGGCTAGAAAATCTGCATGATCAGACCCCGCATCCCGCCGGCCGGCAAACATTTTTGCGGGGCGCGGCAAATCTTCTCTCCCAACCTCTATCTTCACGGGCTGGGAGGCCGACCCGAGCTCAACCCCTATCCCGTGCGATATTTGGCAGGAGGGACATTTTCGCGCGCCCTTTCCCGCTCCCCGCACCCTCCGCCACCATTGCCCCCCCCCCCCCCCAAGCCCCGGCTGCTCCTCCCCCGTCGTCCCTCCCCACCATGGACGACCCCATGCTGTCCCCCCGTCACCGTCGAGGTCGCGGACGCCCCTTCCCCTTGGGCGGATGCCGTCGACGGCCATGTTGGCCACACCGCCGTCTCCCAAGCCCACGTCGCACCTGCCCGCAAGCGACAGGGCAACGTGGTCGTGCAGGGCGGGAATCAGGCTGCCCCTGCCACGATGGCCCACGCTCCGGGCGCGGCAGCGCGATCCCGGCCGGCGGCGGAGAAGGTCAGCAAGGTCGCGGGCGTAAAGCGGAGGAAGTTTCCGGCTTCAAAGAAGCCACCTTCTTCAACCTCTCGCTCCATGCCCCCACTACTAGGGAAAACCTTATACACAGAATCTTACCAGTAGCGCATGTTAAAATGAGGCGCTACTGCTACTTAGTAGTAGCGCGTCGTCAGAAAGGGCGCTACAGCTATCCACATAGCAGTAGTGCGGCAGGAATAAAACACGCTACTACTATAATTGCCACACCGTTGCCGACATGCTAGGTATAGTAGTAGCGCCTTTCTACAAACAGTACTACTGCTATCAAATTAGTAGTAGCGCGCTTTTAGGGTAGGGCGCTACTCCTAAGTTTGAACTTGTCCACAGGACGGGCCTAGCTCAGCAGTAGCGAGTTTGTGAGGACAGCGCTACTGCTACGGATTTTAGCAGCAGCGCGTTTTCTTTTCCCACGCTACTGCTAAAGCTATTTTGACATAACCCCCACGCGGGCTTCCCTCCTCTGCTTTCTCCCCCAATTCCACACTCTCTCATCTCCCCTCGTCGCCTCCGCTGTAGCCCCTACCCTCGCCCTCGTCGGAGCCCCTGCCCTCGCACTCCGTCGGAGTCTGCCCTCGATGTCGTTGTGCGCCTGTGCTGAAGGAAATATGCCCTAGAGGCAATAATAAAGTTATTATTTATTTCCTTATATCATGATAAATGTTTATTATTCATGCTAGAATTGTGTTAACCGGAAACATAATACATGTGTGAATACATAGACAAACAGAGTGTCACTAGTATGCCTCTACTTGACTAGCTCGTTAATCAAAGATGGTTATGTTTCCTAACCATGGACAAAGAGTTGTTATTTGATTAACGGGATCACATCATTAGGTGAATGATCTGATTGACATGACCCATTCCATTAGCTTAGCACCCGATCGTTTAGTATGTTGCTATTGCTTTCTTCATGACTTATACATGTTCCTATGACTATGAGATTATGCAACTCCCGTTTGTCGGAGGAACACTTTGTGTGCTACCAAACGTCACAACGTAACTGGGTGATTATAAAGGTGCTCTAAAGGTGTCTCCGAAGGTACTTGTTGGGTTGGCGTATTTCGAGATTAGGATTTGTCACTCCGATTATCGGAGAGGTATCTCTGGGCCCTCTCGGTAATGCACATCACATAAGCCTTGCAAGCATTGCAACTAATGAGTTAGTTGTGAGATGATGTATTACGGAATGAGTAAAGAGACTTGCCGGTAACGAGATTGAACTAGGTATTGAGATACCGACGATCGAATCTCGGGCAAGTAACATACCGATGACAAAGGGAACAACGTATGTTGTTATGCGGTCTGACCGATAAAAGATCTTCGTAGAATATGTAGGAGCCAATATGAGCATCTAGGTTCCGCTATTGGTTATTGACCGGAGACGTGTCTCGGTCATGTCTACATTGTTCTCGAACCCGTAGGGTCTGCACGCTTAAGGTTTCGATGATAGTTATATTATGAGTTTATGCATTTTGATGTACCGAAGTTTGTTTAGAGTCCCGGATGTGATCACGGACATGACGAGGAGTCCCGAAATGGTCGAGACATAAAGATTGATATATTGGAAGCCTATATTTGGATATCGGAAGTGTTCCGGGTGAAATCGGGATTTTACCGGAGTACCGGGAGGTTACCGGAACCCCCCGGGAGGTATATGGGCCTTACTGGGCTTTAGTGGAAGAGAGGAGAGGTGGCCAGGGCTGGGCCGCGCGCCCCTCCCCCCTAGTCCGAATAGGACAAGGAGTGGGGGCCGGCGCCCCCCTTCCTTCTCTCTCTCCTCTTTCCCCCCTCCCGAATCCTATTCCAACTAGGAAAGGAGGGGAATCCTACTCCGAGAGGAAGTAGGACTCCTCCTGGCGCGCCCTCTCCTGGCCAGCCGCACCCCCCTTTGAACCTTTATATACGGAGGCAGGGAGCACCCCTAGAGACACAAGTTGATCCATGTGATCATATTCTTAGCCGTGTGCGGTGCCCCCTTCCACCATAGTCCTCGATAATATTGTAGCGGTGCTTAGGCGAAGCCCTGCGACAATAGTACATCAAGATTGTCACCACGCCGTCGTGCTGACGGAACTCTTCCTCGACACTTTGCTGGATCAGAGTCCGGGGATCGTCATCGAGCTGAACGTGTGCTCGAACTCGGAGGTGCCGTAGTTTCGGTGCTTGATCGGTCGGGCCGTGAAGACGTACGACTACATCAACCACGTTGTGCTAACGCTTCCGTTGTCGATCTACAAGGGTACGTAGATCACACTCTCCCTTCTCGTTGCTATGCATCACCATGATCTTGTGTGTCCGTAGGAATTTTTTGAAATTACTACGTTCCCCAACAGTGGCATCCGAGCCTAGGTTTTATGTGTTGATGTTATATGCACGAGTAGAACACAAGTGACTTGTGGGCGATATAAGTCATACTGCTTACCAGCATGTCATACTTTGGTTTGGCGGTATTGTTGTACGAAGCGGCCCGGACCGACATTACGCGTACGCTTACGCGAGACCGGTTCTCCCGACGTGCTTTGCACAAAGGTGGCTAGCGGGTGACAGTTTCTCCAACTTTAGTTGAACCAAGTGTGGCTACGCCCGGTCCTTGCAAAGGTTAAAATAGCACCAACTTGACAAACTATCGTTTTGGTTTTCATGCGTAGGTAAGATTGGTTCTTGCTTAAGCCCGTAGCAGCCACGTAAAACTTGCAACAACAAAGTAGAGGACGTCTAACTTGTTTTTGCAGGGCATGTTGTGATGTGATATGGTCAAGATATGATGCTAAATTTTATCTTATGAGATGATCATGTTTTGTAACCGAGTTATCGGCAACTGGCAGGAGCCATATGGTTGTCGCTTTATTGTATGCAATGCAATCGCGCTGTAATGCTTTACTTTATCACTAAGCGGTAGCGATAGTCATGGAAGCATAAGATTGGCGAGACGACAACGATGCTACGATGGAGATCAAGGTGTCGCGCCGGTAATGATGGTGATCACGACGGTGCTTCGAAGATGGAGATCACAAGCACAAGATGATGATGGCCATATCATATCACTTATATTGATTGCATGTGATGTTTATCTTTTATGCATCTTATCTTGCTTTGATTGACGGTAGCATTATAAGATGATCTCTCACTAATTATCAAGAAGTGTTCTCCCTGAGTATGCACCGTTGCGAAAGTTCTTCGTGCTGAGACACCACGTGATGATCGGGTGTGATAGGCTCTACGTTCAAATACAACGGGTGCAAAACAGTTGCACGCGCGGAATACTCAGGTTATACTTGACGAGCCAAGCATATACAGATATGGTCTCGGAACACGGAGACCGAAAGGTCGAGCGTGAATCATATAGTAGATATGATCAACATAATGATGTTCACCAATGAAACTACTCCATCTCACGTGATGATCGGACATGGTTTAGTTGATTTGGATCACGTAATCACTTAGAGGATTAGAGGGATGTCTATCTAAGTGGGAGTTCTTAAGTAATATGATTAATTGAACCTAAATTTATCATGAACTTAGTACCTGATAGTATATTTCTTGTTTTTGTATGATTCTAGATAGATGGCCTGTGCTGTTGTTCCGTTGAATTTTAATGCGTTCCTTGAGAAAGCAAAGTTGAAAGATGATGGTAGCAATTACACGGACTGGGTCCGTAACTTGAGGATTATCCTCATTGCTGCACAGAAGAATTACGTCCTGGAAGCACCGCTGGGTGCCAGGCCTGCTGCTGGAGCAACACCAGATGATATGAACGTCTGGCAGAGCAAAGCTGATGACTACTCGATAGTTCAGTGTGCCATGCTTTACGGCTTAGAATCGGGACTTCAAACGACGTTTTGAACGTCATCGAGCATATGAGATGTTCCAGGAGTTGAAGTTAATATTTCAAGAAAATGCCCGGATTGAGAGATATGAAGTCTCCAATAAGTTCTATAGCTGCAAGATGGAGGAGAACAGTTCTGTTAGTGAGCATATACTCAAAATGTCTGGGTATAATAATCACTTGATTCAATTGGGAGTTAATCTTCCAGATGATTGCGTCATTGACAGAATTCTCCAATCACTGCCACCAAGATACAAGAGCTTCGTGATGAACTATAATATGCAAGGGATGAATAAGACTATTCCCGAGCTCTTCGCAATGCTGAAAGCTCCGGAGGTAGAAATCAAGAAGGAGCATCAAGTGTTGATGGTCAACAAGACCACTAGTTTCAAGAAAAAGGGCAAAGGGAAGAAGAAGGGGAACTTCAAAAAGAACAGCAAGCAAGTTGCTGCTCAAGAGAAGAAACCCAAACCTGGACCTAAGCCTGAAACTGAGTGCTTCTACTGCAAGAAGACTGGTCACTAGAAGCGGAACTGCCTCAAGTATTTGGCGGATAAGAAGGATGGCAAGGTGAACAAAGGTATATGTGATATACATGTTATTGATGTGTACCTTACTAATGCTCGCAGTAGCACCTGGGTATTTGATACTGGTTCTATTGCTAATATTTGCAACTCAAAACAGGGACTACGGATTAAGCGAAGATTGGCTAAGGACGAGGTGACGATGCGCGTGGGAAATGGTTCCAAAGTCGATGTGATCGCAGTCGGCACGCTACCTCTACATCTACCTTCAGGATTAATATTAGACCTAAATAATTGTTATTTGGTGCCAGCGTTAAGCATGAACATTATATTTGGATCTTGTTTGATGCGAGACGGTTATTCATTTAAATCAGAGAATAATGGTTGTTCTATTTACATGAGTAATATCTTTTATGGTCATGCACCCTTAAAGAGTGGTCTATTTTTATTAAATCTCGATAGTAGTGACACACATATTCATAGTGTTGAAACCAAAAGATGCAGAGTTGATAATGATAGTGCAACTTATTTGTGGCACTGCCGTTTAGGTCATATCAGTATAAAACGCATGAAGAAACTCCATACTGATGGGCTTTTGGAACCACTTGATTATGAATCACTTGGTACTTGCGAACCGTGCCTTATGGGTAAGATGACAAAAACACCGTTCTCCGGTACTATGGAGAGAGCAACAGATTTGTTAGAAATCATATATACAGATGTATGTGGTCCGATGGATGTTGAGGCTCGTGGCGGATATCGTTATTTTCTCACCTTCACAGATGACTTAAGCAGATATGGGTATATCTACTTAATGAAACACAAGTCTGAAACGTTTGAAAAGTTCAAAGAATTTCAGAGTGAAGTTGAAAATCATCGTAACAAGAAAATAAAATTCCTACGATCTGATCGTGGAGGAGAATATTTGAGTTACGAGTTTGGTGTACATTTGAAACAATGTGGAATAGTTTCGCAACTCACGCCACCCGGAACACCACAGCGTAATGGTGTGTCCGAACGTCCTAATCGTACTTTACTAGATATGGTACGATCTATGATGTCTCTTACTGATTTACCGCTATCGTTTTGGGGATACGCTCTAGAGACGGCTGCATTCACGTTAAATAGGGCACCATCAAAATCCGTTGAGACGACGCCTTATGAACTGTGGTTTGGCAAGAAACCAAAGTTGTCGTTTCTGAAAGTTTGGGGCTGCGATGCTTATGTAAAAAAGCATCAACCTGATAAGCTCGAACCCAAATCGGAGAAATGTGTCTTCATAGGATATCCAAACGAAACTATTGGATACACCTTCTATCACAGATCCGAAGGCAAGACTTTTGTTGCTAAATTCGAAAACTTTCTAGAGAAGGAGTTTCTCTCGAAAGATGTGAGTGGGAGGAAAGTAGAACTTGACGAGGTAACTGTACCTACTCCCTTATTGGAAAGTAGTACATCACAGAAACCTGTTTCTGTGACACCTACACCAATTAGTGAGGAAGTTAATGATAATGATCATGAAACTTCAGAACAAGATACTACTGAACCTCGTAGATCAACCAGAGTGAGACCGCGCCAGAGTGGTACGGTAATCCTGTTCTGGAAGTCATGCTACTAGATCATGATGAACCTACGAACTATGAAGAAGCGATGGTGAGCCCAGATTCCGCAAAATGGCTTGAAGCCATGAAATCTAAGATGGGATCCATGTATGAGAACAAAGTATGGACTTTGGTTGACTTGCCCGATGATCGGCAAGCAATTGAGAATAAATGGATCTTCAAGAAGAAGACTGACGCTGACGGTAATATTACTGTCTACAAAGCTCGACTTGTCGCAAAAGGTTTTCGGCAAGTTCAAGGGATTGACTACGATGAGACCTTCTCACCCGTAGCGATGCTTAAGTCTGTCCGAATCATGTTAGCAATTGCCGCATTTTATGATTATGAAATTTGGCAGATGGATGTCAAAACTGCATTCCTGAATGGATTTCTAGAAGAAGAGTTGTATATGATGCAACCAGAAGGTTTTGTCGATTCAAAGGGAGCTAACAAAGTGTGCAAGCTCCAGCGATCCATTTATGGACTGGTGCAAGCCTCTCGGAGTTGGAATAAACGCTTTGATAGTGTGATCAAAGCATTTGGTTTTATACAGACTTTTTGAGAAGCCTGTATTTACAAGAAAGTGAGTGGGAGCTCTGTAGCATTTCTGATATTATATGTGGATGACATATTACTAATTGGAAATGATATAGAATTTCTGGATAGCATAAAGGGATACTTGAATAAGAGTTTTTCAATGAAAGACCTCGGTGAAGCTACTTACATATTAGGCATAAAGATCTATAGAGATAGATCAAGACGCTTAATTGGACTTTCACAAAGCACATACCTTGACAAAGTTTTGAAGAAGTTCAAAATGGATCAAGCAAAGAAAGGGTTCTTGCCTGTGTTACAAGGTGTGAAGTTGAGTCAGACTCAATGCCCGACCACTGCAGAAGATAGAGAGAAAATGAAAGATGTTCCCTATGCTTCAGCCATAGGCTCTATCATGTATACAATGCTGTGTACCAGACCTGATGTGTGCCTTGCTATAAGTCTAGCAGGGAGGTACCAAAGTAATCCAGGAGTGGATCACTGGACAGCGGTCAAGAACATCCTGAAATACCTGAAAAGGACTAAGGATATGTTTCTCGTTTATGGAGGTGACAAAGAGCTAATCGTAACTGGTTACGTCGATGCAAGCTTTGACACTGATCCGTACGATTCTAAATCGCAAACCGGATACGTATTTACATTAAACGGTGGAGCTGTCAGTTGGTGCAGTTCTAAACAAAGCGTCGTGGCAGGATCTACGTGTGAAGAGGAATACATAGCCGCTTCGGAAGCAGCGAATGAAGGAGTCTGGATGAAGGAGTTCATATCCGATCTAGGTGTCATACCTAGTGCATCGGGTCCAATGAAAATCTTTTGTGACAATACTGGTGCAATTGCCTTGGCAAAGGAATCCAGATTTCACAAGAGAACCAAGCACATCAAGAGACGCTTCAATTCCATCCGGGATCTAGTCCAGGTGGGAGACATAGAGATTTGCAAGATACATACGGATCTGAATGTAGCAGACCCATTGACTAAGCCTCTTCCATGAGCAAAACATGATCAGCACCAAGGCTACATGGGTGTTAGAATCATTACTGTGTAATCTAGATTATTGACTCTAGTGCAAGTGGGAGACTAAAGGAAATATGCCCTACAGGCAATAATAAAGTTATTATTTATTTCCTTATATCATGATAAATGTTTATTATTCATGCTAGAATTGTATTAACCGGAAACATAATACATGTGTGAATACATAGACAAACAGAGTGTCACTAGTATGCCTCTACTAGACTAGCTCGTTAATCAAAGATGGTTATATTTCCTAACCATGGACAAAGAGTTGTTATTTCATTAACGGGATCACATCATTAGGTGAATGATCTGATTGACATGACCCATTCCATTAGCTTAGCACCCGATCGTTTAGTATGTTGCTATTGCTTTCTTCATGACTTATACAGGTTCCTATGACTATGAGATTATGCAACTCCCGTTTGCCGGAGGAACACTTTGTGTGCTACCAAACGTCACAACGTAAATGGGTGATTATAAAGGTGCTCTACAGGTGTCTCCAAAGGTACATGTTGGGTTGGCGTATTTCGAGATTAGGATTTGTCACTCCGATTGTCGGAGAGGTATCTCTGGGCCCTCTCGGTAATGCACATCACATAAGCCTTGCAAGCATTGCAACTAATGAGTTAGTTGTGAGATGATGTATTACGGAACGAGTAAAGAGACTTGCCGGTAACGAGATTGAACTAGGTATTGAGATACCGACGATCGAATCTCGGGCAAGTAACATACGGATGACAAAGGGAACAACGTATGTTGTTATGCGGTCTGACCGATAAAAGATCTTCATAGAATATGTAGGAGCCAATATGAGCATCCAGGTTCCACTATTGGTTATTGACCGGAGACGTGTCTCGGTCATGTCTACATTGTTCTCGAACCCGTAGGGTCCGCACGCTTAAGGTTTCGATGACAGTTATATTATGAGTTTATGCATTTTGATTTACCGAAGTTTGTTCGGAGTCCCGGATGTGATCACGGACATGAGGAGGAGTCTCGAAATGGTCGAGACATAAAGATTGATATATTGAAAGCCTATATTTGGATATCGGAAGTGTTCCGGGTGAAATCGGGATTTTACCGGAGTACCGGGAGGTTACCGGAACCCCCCGGGAGGTATATGGGCCTTAGTGGGATTTAGTGGAAGAGAGGAGAGGTGGCCAGGTCTGGGCCGCGCGCTCCTCCCCCCTAGTCCGAATAGGACAAGGAGAGGGGGCCGGCGCCCCCCTTCCTTCTCTCTCTCCTCTTTCCCCCCTCCCGAATCCTATTCCAACTAGGAAAGGGGGGGAATCCTACTCCCAGAGGGAGTAGGACTCCTCCTAGCGTGCCCTCTCCTAGCCAGCCGCACCCCCCCTTTGAACCTTTATATACGGAGGCAAGGAGCACCCCTAGATACACAAGTTGATCCACGTGATCATATTCTTAGCCGTGTGCGGTGCCCCCTTCCACCATAGTCCTCGATAATATTGTAGCGGTGCTTAGGCGAAGCCCTGCGATAGTAGTACATCAAGATTGTCACCACGCCGTCGTGCTGACGGAACTCTTCCTCGACACTTTGCTGGATCAGAGTCCGGGGATCGTCATCGAGCTGAACGTGTGCTCGAACTCGGAGGTGCCGTAGTTTCGGTGCTTGATCGGTCGGGCCGTGAAGACGTACGACTACATCAACCACGTTGTGCTAACGCTTCCATTGTCGATCTACAAGGGTACGTAGATCACACTCTCCCCTCTCGTTGCTATGCATCACCATGATCTTGCGTGTCCGTAGGAATTTTTTTGAAATTACTACGTTCCCCAACATGTGCCTCCTCCCCCTCGACATCGACCTTGTCGGAGCCCCTGCCCTCGCTCTCCGCCACCGTCTCACTCGACCCCGCCTCGCCGCCATCTCCCTCAACCCTGCCTTGCCGCCGTCTCCCCCGACCCCGCCTCGCCACCGTCTTCCCCGACTCCGCCTCGCTGCGCCTTGGTGCCGCCATCTCCCCCGACCCCATCTCTCTCTCCACCCTCTGTAAGCACTCTCCCCTCCCCTCTTCTCTGCTCTCTGCTCTCTGCTCTCTCTCTCTCTCTCTCTGTTAGTATGAACCCTAGCTATTTAGTGCTAGTTAGTATGAACCCTAGGCTATTTTTAGTGCGAGTTAGTTAATTAGAATTAGTATGAACCCTAGTTAACAAATCCTAGGACAGATTATTGGCTATTTTTTAGTGGTAGTTAGTATGAACCCAAGGTTTCAAACTATTGCTATTTTTTAATTAAAGAAATTGTTGATATTTATTATTTTTTAGTTAAATAAATTGTTGCTATTTAAAAAAACTTCTTGCATTTTCCTTCAAGTTCTATATTTTTCTTCCTGCTATATGCAAATTTGAAGTGGACATGTGATTTGGAAATGTCACATTTGGAATTTGGACATGTCATATTTGTACATGTGATGTTTTGGACATGTTATATTCGGAAAATGATGATTATGTGCAGGCTAAATGATCCGAGCGGTTCTCGGGCGCCAGCCATAAGTGGTTCAAAAGCAGACATGAAGCAGAAGCCAGTTACTTGAGGTTCACACTAACGCGAGAGAGGACTCATAACCTCTGCCTCATGTACTGCATCATTCTGGTCTCACTCATAGTGATAGCTCTTCGTGTCTATATCATTGTTTAGATGGATGACGATGTAGTTGCAAGTATTTGAGGCATCTCATAACTTGTATCGCTATTTAGAGAGAGACGTCATTTTGTGTTGGATGATGATTATGGTGATGACATGATCGATTTGATGAGGCTATTTGTATGTGTATGATATGTTCAGATTTGTATGTGTATGATATGCTAGAGACTATTGTATAAAACACTAAACAAAATTCAGCAGCACAAAATATGGAGCAGAAAAAAAATCAGAAACTAATAACAGTAGCGCGGGGTATGGCTTTAGTAGCAGCGAGGTCTTAGCAGTAGCGCCTTTTATACTAGGGCGCTATAGATATTAGCAGCAACACGTTTTTACGACGACCGCTACTGCTATCCCTAGATAGCAGTAGTGCGGGTCAGCACGCGCTACTGCTAAGCGTTAGCTATAGCGCCGTATCAATAGCGCAGCTGCCCGCGCTACTGATAAGCATCGCACGCTCCCTCTACCATCGAGATTGGTGTTTGCGTTGAGCATAGACATGATTGGATTATGTCTATCGCAATACGGTTATTCATTTAAAGAGAATAACGGTTACTCTGTTTATTTGAATAATACCTTCAATGGTCTTGCACCTAAAATGAATGGTTTATTGAATCTCGATCGTAGTGATACACATGTTCATGCCAAAAGATAGTAATGATAGTACCACCTACTTGTGGCACTGCCACTTAAGTCATATCGGTATAAAACGCATGAAGAAGCTCCATGTTGATGGATCTTTGGACTCACTCATTTTTGAAAGGATTGAGACATGCGAACCATGTCTATTGGTGTATATGCATGAAGAAACTCCATGCAAATGGACCGTTTGAACTCACTTGATTTTGAATCACTTGAGACATGCAAATCATGCCACATGGGCAAGATGACTGAAAGCCTCGTTTTCAGTAAAATGGAACTAGAAAGCAACTTGTTGGAAGTAATACATTTTGATGTATGCAGTCCAATGAGTGCTGAGGCATGTAGTGGATATCGTTATGTTCTTACTTCACAGATGATTTGAGTAGATGTTGAGTATATTTACTTGATGAATCACGAGTCTGAATTATTGAAAGGTTCAAGTAATTTCAGTGTGAAGTTGAAAGATCGTCGTGACAAGAGGATAAAAGATCTATGATATGATCATAGAGATTAATATCTGAATTACGAGTTTGGCACAAAATTAAGACATTGTGGAAATCGTTTCACAACTAATACAGCCTGGAACACCATAGTGTGATGGTGTGTCCGAACATCATAACTGCACCCTATTGGATATGATGCATACCATGATGTCTCTTATCGAATTACCACGATAGTTTATGGGTTAGGCATTAAAGACAACCACATTCACTTTAAATAGGGCACCACGTAATTCCGATGAGATGACACCGTATGTACTATGGTTTAGAGAAACCTAAGCTGTCATTTCTTAAAAGTTTGGGGCTGCGACGCTTATGTGAAAAGTTTCAGGCTGATAAGCTCGAACCCAAAGCGGATAAATGCATCTTCATAGGACACCCAAAACAGTTGGGTGTACCTCCTGTCTCAGATCCTAAAGCAATAAGGGATTGTTTCTAGAATCGGGTCGTTTCTCGAGGAAAAGTTTCTCTGGAAAGAATTGAGTGGGAGGATGGTGGAGACTTGATGAGGTTATTAAACCGTTACTTCAACTAGTGTATAGCAGGGCACAAAGAGTTGTTCCTGTGGCACCTACACCAATTGAAGTGGAAGCTTATGATATTGATCATGAGACTTCGGATCAAGTCACTCCCAAACCGCGTAGGATGACAAGGATGCGTACTACTTCAGAGTGGTACGTAATCCTGTCTTGAAAGTCATGTTGCTAGACAACAATGAGCCTACAAGCTATGGAGAAGCAATGGTGGGCCCGGATTCCGATAAATGGCTCGAGGCCATAAAATCCGAGAGAGGATCCATGTATGAAAACAAAGTGTAGACTTTGGCAGAATGGCTCGATGGTCGTAAGGCTATTGAGTGCAGATGGATTTTAAAAGACGGACAATGATGGTAAATGTCACCATTAAGAAAGCTCGACTTGTCGTTAAGATGTTTTCTGACAAGTTCAAGGAGTTGACTACGATGAGACTTTCTCACTCGTAGCGATGTTAAGAGTCTGTTGGAATTATATTAGTGATTACTGCATTATTTATGAAATCTTGCAGATAGGATGTCAAAACATAGTTTCCTCGACTATTTTCTGAGGAAAGGTTGTATGTGATACAACCGAAAGGTTTTGTCAATCCTGAAAGATGCTAATAAGTATGCAAAGCTCCAGCAATCCTTCTGAGGACTGGAGTGAGCATCTCGGAGTTGGAATGTACACTTTGTTGAGATGATCAAAGATTTTGGGTTTATACACAGTTTATGAGAAACTTGTATTTCCAAAGAAGTGAGTGGGAGCACTATAGAATTTCTGGTGAGTATATGTTTTAACATATTGTTGATCGGAAATGACATAGAATTTCTGGAAAGCATATATGGTTATTTGGAAAGTGTTTTCAATGGAAAACCTGGATTAAGCTACTTGAGCATTGAGCATCAAGATCTATAAGGATAGATCAAAACGCTTAATGGTACTTTCAAATGAGCACACACCTTGACATGATCTTGAAGGTGTTCAAGATGGATCATTCAAAGAAGGAGTTCTTGCCTGAGTCGTAAGGTATAAAGCTCGACCACGGCAGAATAGAGAGAAAGGACGAAGGTCGTCCCCTATGCTTAAGACATAGGCTCTACGGTATGCTATGCTGTGTGCCGCACCTGAAGTGTGCCTTGCCATGAGTCAGTCAAGGGGTACAAGAGTGATCCAAGAACGGATCACAGGACAGTGGTCAAAGTTATCCTTAGTAACTAGTGGACTAAGGAATTTTCTCGATTATGGAGGTGGTAAAAGAGTTCGTCGTAAAGGGTTACGCCGATGCAAACTTTGACACTAATCCAGATTATTCTGAGTAGTAAACTGGATTCGTATAGTAGAACAGTTATTTGGAATAGCTCCAAATAGAACGTGGTACCTGCATCTAGGAGATGACATAGAGATTTGTGAAGCACACACGGATCTGAAAGGTTCAGACCCGTTGACTAAAACCTCTCTCACAAGCAACATGATCAAACCCAGAACTCTTTGGGTGTTAGTCACATGGCGATGTGATCTGTGAGTGTTAATCACATGGCGATGTGAACTAGATTATTGACTCTAGTGCAAGTGGGAGACTGTTGGAAATATGCCCTAGAGGCAATAATAAATTGATTATTATTATATTTCCTTGTTCATGATAATCGTTTATTATCCATGCTATAATTGTATTGATAGGAAACTCAGATACATGTGTGGATACATAGACAACACCATGTCCCTAGTGAGCCTCTAGTTGACTAGCTCGTTGATCAATAGATGGTTATGGTTTCCTAACCATGGACATTGGATGTCGTTGATAACGGGATCACATCATTAGGAGAATGATGTGATGGACAACACCCAATCCTAAGCATAGCACTAGATCGTGTAGTTCGTATGCTAAAGCTTTTCTAATGTCAAGTATCATTTCCTTACACCATGAGATTGTGCAACTCCCGGATACCGTAGGAGTGCTTTGGGTGTGCCAAACGTCACAACGTAACTGGGTGGCTATAAAGGTACACTACGGGTATCTCCGAAAGTGTCTGTTGGGTTGGCACGAATCGAGACTGGGATTTGTCACTCCGTGTGACGGAGAGGTATCTCCGGGCCCACTCGGTAGGACATCATCATAATGTGCACAATGTGATCAAGGAGTTGATCACGGGATGATGTGTTACGGAACGAGTAAAAGAGACTTGCCGGTAACGAGATTGAACAAGGTATCGGGATACCGACGATCGAACCTCGGGCAGGTATCGTACCGCTAGACAAAGGGAATTGTATACGGGGTTGATTAAGTCCTTGACATCGTGGTTCATCCGATGAGATCATCGTGGAACATGTGGGAGCCAACATGGGTATCCAGATCCCGCTGTTGGTTATTGACCGGAGAACGTCTCGGTCATGTCTGCATGTCTCCCGAACCCGTAGGGTCTACACACTTAACGTTCGATGACGCTAGGGTTATAAAGGAAGTTTGTATGTGGTTACCGAATGTTGTTCGGAGTCCCGGATGAGATCCCGGACATCACGAGGAGTTCCGGAATGGTCCGGAGGTAAAGATTTATGTATGGGAAGTCCTGTTTTGGTCATCGGAAGAGTTTCGGGGTTTATCGGTAACGTACCGGGACCACCGGGAGGGTCCCGGGGGTCCACCAAGTGGGGCCACCAACCCCGGAGGCTTGCGCGGGCTAAGAGTGGTGAGGGACCAGCCCCTTAGTGGGCTGGTGCACCTCCCACAAGGGCCCATGGCGCCTAAGAGGTGGAAAGGGGGCAAACCCTAAGGGATATGGGCCTTAAGGCCCATATTGGTGCGCCTCCCTCTCCTCTCCCCCTCTTGGCCGCCATCCTTGATCCCCATCTAGGGCTGCCGCCCCCCTAGGGGGTGGGAACCCTAGAGGGGGCGCAGCCCCTCCCCTTCCCTATATATATGAGGCCTAGGGCTGCCCATAACATACACGTGATTCGATCTCTCGTTGGTGCAGCCCTGCATCTCTCTCTCCCTCCTCTTCTGTGGTGCTTGGCGAAGCCCTGCAGGATTGCCACGCTCCTCCACCACCACCACGCCATTGTGCTGCTGTTGGATGGAGTCTTCCTCAACCTCTCCCTCTCTCCTTGCTGGATCAAGGCGTGGGAGACGTCACCGGGCTGTACGTGTGTTGAACGCGGAGGTGCCGTCCGTTCGGCTCTAGGATCATCGGTGATCTGAATCACGACGAGTACGACTCCATCAACCCCGTTCACTTGAACGCTTCCTCTTAGCGATCTACAAGGGTATGTAGATGCACTCTCCTTCCCCTCGTTGCTAGTCTCTCCATAGATAGATCTTGGTGACACGTAGGAAAATTTTGAATTTCTGCTACGTTCCCCAACAGCTACTGATAAGCATTTTACCCGCGCTACTGCTAGGCTTTTCCCTAGTAGTGCCCCGCAAGGAGGTGCTCCGGCGATGCCGTTCAACGGTGCCGCTCCCCCCGCGAGGGAGGTGTTCGAGGAAATGGCTGGAAGGTATGCGTCTTCGGTCTTGGCGATTCCCTTTCATTTTTAGCCATTATTCTCGATAGTGCATGACTTGTTATCATTCGCTATAGCAGTGGTTCGAACAATGCAACAACCGAGTTCGTGAACTTGTTGGACACGAATGTGGTTGACATTGATCAAGCCCCTTTCGAACCATTCGACTATGATGAAACGGAGGGCGGCGTGGATGATCATGGTTGTGCGGACGAATTGGAGGAGATCGAAGCGGAAGCGTTTGAGCAATCGCAAGCAAAATCTGGGAAAAGCATAAGATGGAAGAACTACACGATTTTGGAAGATCAAGCTTTGATTCAAGCACGGAGTGCGGTGTCTCTTGATGCATGCACGGGTACTTCTCAAACATCCAAGAGATATTGGCAAAGGATCGAAGATCAATACTTCCGCATTATGGCAAAACATCCCAATAGAACTCCACGCACATTTCGGTCGCTTCAAGAGCGTTGGGAGAATATTAAGCCTATGTGCAGCTTGCTTGGAGCAAGTACGCAATGCACCTCCAAGTGGCACCGTGGAGTCTGACTATGTGAGTTTGTTTTGCCTTTGTTCAAATTGTGCATCATCATATTGTATCATGGGAAATGCTTGGACCACTTTGTTCACATTGTGTAGGACAAGATTGCTCAACATAGATACAAGGACATGGAAGCTTCGGAAGGCAAAATTTCAAACTAGACCATTGTTGGGAGTTGCTCCAAAAGTGCGAGAAGTGGAAGTTGATCGACAAAGAATCCCCACCAAAGAGAGGCTCACTTACAAACATGGATGAAGATGAGGATGATGATGGCCCAAGCAATTTGCACAAGCCCGATGGCGACAAGAAGACAAAGGAGAAGATGAAGAGAGAGCAAGAAGCATCGAGCTTGAGGGAGAAGATTGATGCCATGGTGCAATCCAACGAGTCCATGTCGTTGAAGTCGTTGGAGATCAAGAAAGATTTGGCCGAGAAGAAGGCGAAGGAGAAGCAAGAAAAGTGGCAGTTGCTCAAAGAAGAGGGGCTGCGCAAAGCTGCCATCGAGGAGAGAAGAGCACGCGCCGCTGAAAACAAATCCATGTCCATGTTGCTCGCCGAAGAGAACAAGATCATGTCAATGATCCGCAATGACATGGACGACCTCACCAAAACATGGCATGATATGGCAAGGAGAGAAATTTTGAAGAGAAGAATGATGGCGTCGGCCGGTCCGTGCTACAGTTCCTGTGATGTTTTCTCCGCTCCATATGGTGGCAACGTGGATGATTTCGGTGCGGGAGTTGGAACAAGCGCCGGAGGTGGATTCGGCGGCACCGATGAATTTCAAGGTGGACTCGATGGCGCGGAGTGAAGATCGATCAAGATGATGCCGGACATGGGCGCAAACCTTTTGCAGGGCCCTCTTTTGCATTAGCCGTAATGAACTTGGCTTCTATTTGCGCGTGAAACTGTTTATGTCGTTTGAATTTGAACTTGTTTGTGAAATCCTATGTTAAATGTGAGATTTGCAGTTTATCTGTTTGCGGGTCGTCGTGGTGGTGCCCGAGCAGATCCCGCAGAAGCCGACCCGTAAAAAGACATATTCCGCGAATATACTTTTTTACGGATCAATTTGGGGGTCTGCATCTGTGCCAGCCCGCACCGGCCCGCAAAGGCGGTTTTGCGCAAACTGTAAATGCGTTTTGTGGGCCGGCGAGATACGGGATCTGCTAGACTTGCTCTAAACCTAGTCAGGGCTGATATGCAACCAGTAATGAAATCTTCCTTTGCCCCTAAAAAAAGTGCATCAATGATGTATATACATTACATATACTCGAGGGATGTGAACGAATGGACATACCCACTCGGGAGGGAACGACGAGAGACACAACCTTAAGAAAAGGCTAACCGCCTGTCGGTTTACAAGAAGGAGATTATCTATAATTAATTATGTCAAATTAATTCGTAACATCCTCATCCATCGAATCACAAACTAAAAAAAATAGAATCACTAACAATTACGTCCAGGATTAGCTGGGTCGTCCCATAAGTTATTTGAACTAATTATTTACCCGTCACAGTCTGGCTAGATCTGGGTAGACCCCCTAATTAGTACTTCCTCTGTAAACAAATATAAAAGCATTTAGATCACTAAAGTAGTGATCTAAACGCCCTTATATTTCTTTGCGGATGGGAGTACATGAATCAAGACTGAAGCTCGTGTCTGACACTAGTTGGTCCCAAATTTCAGTTTTCTATAGACCTCGTATACTCAAAACAAGGTTGTGAATTTGGAAAAAAGGTTCGTGAATTTGAAAATGTTCATTAAGTGAAAAAATCAGATACTGCATAAAATGTTCAAAAATTTGATAACAATTTATGAATTTGAATCACGGATTTCAAGAAGTTCGTGAAAAATAATAATCACGAATTTAAAAAGTTCATGATCTGAAAAATGTTCATGAATATTAAAAAGATTCCTGATTTTTTTTGTTTTTTGGTTTTCCCCCGATTTTTCGTAAGTGTTGACAAAAAAGTTTAGAAAAAAAAGTTACGTGAAAAAATGCTTTTTTTCTTCTGCAAAAGGCACATATTTACTCTACGTGCAGGCCTGGATTTGCTTCAGCGAGAGGCATTGTCACGCCTCTCAGAAAAGGAAAAAAACTCCCTTTTTTCTTTCGTGAAAGGCACAGATTTACCTCTCGTGTAGGCACAGATTTGCTTTCAGGAGAGGCACTTTTGATCATAAGAATAGGGTATGCCGTGCGTCCATATATGCCAACTGATTTAGACCCTTTGAAGCCTTTAGTTATCATGAAAATTTTGTGAGACAATTTCTAGATTTATATACTGAAGAAAAATAAATGTTTAAAAGCAATCTATAGGTAAAAGGAGAAAAAAATATGCACATATAATAATAAAACAACAAATTACCTAGGTCTACAGATAAACACCGACATGAGCTATTTTAGCTCTTCATTAAACCATATCTAGCATTGTCACTAAAATTAGATGTTAGGATAAGGCATCACCATGTTGAAAAGTAGAAGTAAATCAAGACGTTACGATAAGAATTAATGGCATGCATTAATATCTTAGACCATATCTAGCATTGGCACTAAAGTTACATGTTAGGATAAGGCATCACCATGCTGATACGTGCAAGCAAATTAAGACGTTTGGATAAGGATGACATGCATTAATATCTTAAAAAATAACAGTGTCGCCATTAAGCAAACTTTTTCTATAAATATAGATCATGGATGTAAGCATACACAGATCAGTTTTAGTTAGGACGAAAATCACACTACCCGATCGATCGCTATGGCATGGTGCATGAAGAACATCGGCAAAGGACAGTTGGGAGGCAACAAGGTGTTGATATGCTTGTGGGCCTTGTGGCTGGTGACGCTGCTTGTCTTGTCATCTGGTACCAATACTTCGGACCCGCACTTCTCCCGATCAGAATGATCCAAAGTTAATTTAGTTATTTTTTTTGCGCGTGCAAGTTAATTTACTTGATTGTTAATTTATATATCGTTTTCGGACGTATGCAGAAAAGATGGGTTCGGATGCCTGTGATAGACAAATTAGCCAGACATGGCCCAACACAACATGTATCGTTCGCGGCACCTGCAACAAGTACTGCACAAGGGAGAACTTTGACCGCGGCATCTGCAAAGAACTCAATTATTGCTTCTGCTACAGGAACTGCGCCATCGAATCCATCTAGCCATATACTATGTGCCATTTTCATGAATGCTCGATCGAAGCTATTGCTATGAGTTCATGCATTATGAATGAAATAAACTAACTTTTTTAAGCCGCTCTGTCCATCTATCCGTGCCATAATAAAGGAATAGATCTTTTCTTTTGAATGTTCAACCGGAGGGGGGGGGGGGGGGGGGGGGGGGGGTTTCCCCCCATCTGAATATATTGATCACAGAAACGGGCAAAGCCCCCAGTTTGCTACAGCGAGAGGTTTTTGGGCGACTCCGTAAAATGCCAGAGAACACAACACCCATACAATCATCAGGTCAGGGAAGGAAGGCATGGAGCCATGAGTCGATGTGGATTGTACGGTCTGCAGGCAGCTTGCAACGCCACAACACATCTTCGTCTCTGCAACAGGCAAGCACCCGATCCACCGATGGCTGTTGGCGTTGAAAGACGACCGAATTTTGATACTTCCAAAGTTGCCAGCAGCATAGCATGGAGAACTCCAGCTGCGAGCTCACCACCTGAGCTGCACGCCCCGCAAGCGCGCCCAGGTCACACGCTGTGGCACCGGCCGTACTCACACCCACCCTGCGCCAGAATGCTTCCGCGAACGGGCATCCAAAGAGCATGTGATCGGCGGACTCAAGAGCGGCCGAGCAAAGCGGGCAGCCGGCCTCATCCGCCGCGACGATGGTCTTTCTGAGAAGCGTGTCGCGCGTGTGAATACGCTTCTGCACCAGGAGCCAGCAGAAGAACTTCACCCTAGGGGGAACGCGCGCGCCCCAGGTCATGTCGGCGTAGCCGGCGCGCATGCCCCCGAAGCGCAGGAGCCCGTACACATCACAGACGACAGAGCCCCCTTGGGCGCACGCGCACGGTTTAGCTGTCGCACGTCCGGACCAGCCCTGCTTGGCGAGGCCTCCATCAGAGCCAGCACCGCGTGGAGCTCCCGATGACCCACTCTCGTCAGCCGGGGGACCAGGAAACTGGCAATCCCGCGCTGACGCACCTGCCAGACAGTGGCTTCCTCGTCCGTCGTGTGAGAGAGGAGAGCGGGAAAGGTCGCAGCCACCACGCCGCAGGGGAGCCAGCAGTCCCACCAGAACGAACACGCCCGCCCGTCTCCCACCTCCACCGAGGAGATAGAGCGATAGAGGGGGAGCAGCCTCGCCATGGAGTTCTTGTGTTCTCCCAGAGCGATCTCGCCCTGCGAC
Organism: Triticum urartu; assembly: GCF_003073215.2. NCBI lineage: Eukaryota > Viridiplantae > Streptophyta > Magnoliopsida > Poales > Poaceae > Triticum > Triticum urartu. The sequence goes on from NC_053023.1 coordinate 10,882,469, forward strand.
AGGAGCGAGCAACTGAAAGTGCAACTATCCCTAGGTGGTTTGGTTTTGGTAATTCCTAACAACATATAGCTCATTGTGCTAATGATATTTCAAGATTAATATCTCAGGAAAGCTCAATGATTGGCATGGCATGGATGAGAAAAGTGGACCCCTCAAAATGTTAAGGATAAAGGATTGGCTCAAGCTCAAAGCTCAAGATTCTACATTTTCTATTTTAGTGATCCAAGATCACATTGAGTCTATAGGAAAAGCCAATACTATCAAGGAGGGATGAGGTGCTGCGTAATGAGGTTCTTGCTCAAAATGCTTAGTGATATGCTCCAAAACCCTCAACTACTTTCTCACATCCACATATGACCTAAACCAAAAGTCAAACTCGGCCCCACCGATTCTTTCTATCCGGCGCCACCGAGTTTCAAATGTGTTAGCCACTGCCACAAACCCTAGGCAAATCGGTCTCACCGATAGGGATCTCGGTCTCACCAAGATGGGGTTGTAATCTCTCTGTTTCCCTTCGTAACATTTCGGTCTCACTGAGATGAGCGATCGGTCCCACCGAGATTTCAATGTAAACTCTTTGTTTTCCCTTTATAATGAGGGGTAACGTAGTAATTTCAAACAAAAAATCCTACACACACGCAAGATCATGGTGATGCATAGCAACGAGAGGGGAGAGTGTGATCTACGTACCCTTGTAGATCGACATGGAAGCGTTAGCAAAATGTGGTTGATGGCAGTCGTACGTCTTCACGGCCCGACCGATCAAGCACCGAAACTACGGCACCTCCGAGTTCTAGCACACGTTCAGCTCGATGACGATCCCCGGACTCCGATCCAGCAAAGTGTCGGGGAAGAGTTCCGTCAGCACGACGGCGTGGTGACGATCTTGATGTACTACCGATCGCAGGGCTTCGCCTAAGCACCGCTACAATATTATCGAGGACTATGGTGGAAGGGGGCACCGCACACGGCTAAGAATATGATCACGTGGATCAACTTGTGTCTCTAGGGGTGCCCCTGCCTCCGTATATAAAGGATCAAAGAGGGGGGGGTGCGGCCGGCCAGGAGAGGGCATGCTAGGAGGAGTCCTACTCCCTCCGGGAGTAGGATTCCCCCCCTTTCCTAGTTGGAATAGGATTCGGGAGGGGGGAAAGAGGAGAGAGAGAAGGAAGGGGGGCGCCGCCCCCCTCTCCTTGTCCTATTTCGGACTAGGGGGGAGGGGCGCGCGGCCCAGCCCTGGCCACCTCTCCTCTCTTCCACTAAGGCCCATATACCTCCCGGGGGGTTTCGGTAACCTCCCGGTACTCCGGTAAAATCCCGATTTCACCCGGAACACTTCCGATATCCAAATATAGGCTTCCAATATATCAATCTTTATGTCTCGACCATTTCGAGACTCCTCGTCATGTCCCCGATTCCCATCCGGGACTCCAAACTCCTTCGGTACATCAAAACTCATAAACTCATAATATAACTGTCATCAAAACCTTAAGCGTGCGGACCCTACGAGTTCGAAAACAATGTAGACATGACCGAGACACGTCTCCGGTCAATAACCAATAGCGGAACCTGGATGCTCATATTGGCTCCTACATATTCTACGAAGATCTTTATCGGTCAGACCGCATAACAACATACGTTGTTCCCTTTGTCATCGGTATGTTACTTGCCCGAGATTCGATCGTCGGTATCTTAATACCTAGTTAATCTCGTTACCGCAAGTCTCTTTACTCGTTCCGTAATACATCATCTCATTGAAGGAAATATGCCCTAGAGGCAATAATAAAGTTATTATTTATTTCCTTATATCATGATAAATGTTTATTATTCATGCTAGAATTGTATTAACCGGAAACATAATACATGTGTGAATACATAGACAAACAGAGTGTCACTAGTATGCCTCTACTAGACTAGCTCGTTAATCAAAGATGGTTATATTTCCTAACCATGGACAAAGAGTTGTTATTTGATTAACGGGATCACATCATTAGGTGAATGATCTGATTGACATGACCCATTCCATTAGCTTAGCACCCGATCGTTTAGTATGTTGCTATTGCTTTCTTCATGACTTATACATGTTCCTATGACTATGAGATTATGCAACTCCCGTTTGCCGGAGGAACACTTTGTGTGCTACCAAACGTCACAACGTAAATGGGTGATTATAAAGGTGCTCTACAGGTGTCTCCAAAGGTACATGTTGGGTTGGCATATTTCGAGATTAGGATTTGTCACTCCGATTGTCGGAGAGGTATCTCTGGGCCCTCTCGGTAATGCACATCACATAAGCCTTGCAAGCATTGCAACTAATGAGTTAGTTGTGAGATGATGTATTACGGAACGAGTAAAGAGACTTGCCGGTAATGAGATTGAACTAGGTATTGAGATACCGACGATTGAATCTCGGGCAAGTAACATACCGATGACAAAGGGAACAACGTATGTTGTTATGCGGTCTGACCGATAAAAGATCTTCATAGAATATGTAGGAGCCAATATGAGCATCCAGGTTCCGCTATTGGTTATTGACCGGAGACGTGTCTCGGTCATGTCTACATTGTTCTCGAACCCGTAGGGTCCGCACGCTTACGGTTTCGATGACAGTTATATTATGAGTTTATGCATTTTGATGTACCGAAGTAGTTTCGGAGTCCCGGATGTGATCACGGACATGAGGAGGAGTCTTGAAATGGTCGAGACATAAAGATTGATATATTGGAAGCCTATATTTGGATATCGGAAGTGTTCCGGGTGAAATCGGGATTTTACCGGAGTACCGGGAGGTTACCGGAACCCCCCCCCCGGGAGGTATATGGGCCTTAGTGGGATTTAGTGGAAGAGAGGAGAGGTGGCCAGGGCTGGGCTGCGCGCCCCTCCCCCCCTAGTCCGAATAGGACAACGAGAGGGGGCCGGCGCCCCCCTTCCTTCTCTCTCCTCTTTCCCCCCTCCCGAATCCTATTCCAACTAGGAAAGGGGGAATCCTACTCCCAGAGGGAGTAGGACTCCTCCTGGCGCGCCCTCTCATGGCCAGCCGCACCCCCCCTTTGAACCTTTATATACGGAGGCAGGGAGCACCCCTAGAGACACAAGTTGATCCACGTGATCATATTCTTAGCCGTGTGCGGTGCCCCCTTCCACCATAGTCCTCGATAATATTGTAGCGGTGCTTAGGCGAAGCCCTGCGACAGTAGTACATCAAGATCGTCACCACGCCGTCGTGCTGACGGAACTCTTCCCCGACACTTTGCTGGATCAGAGTCCGGGGATCGTCATCGAGCTGAACGTGTGCTCGAACTCGAAGGTGCCGTAGTTTCGGTGCTTAATCGGTCGGGCCGTGAAGACGTACGACTACATCAACCACGTTGTGCTAACGCTTCCATTGTCGATCTACAAGGGTACGTAGATCACACTCTCCCCTCTCGTTGCTATGCATCGCCATGATCTTGCGTGTCCGTAGGATTTTTTTTGAAATTACTACGTTCCCCAACATGTGCCTCCTCCCCCTCGACATCGACCTTGTCGGAGCCCCTGCCCTCGCTCTCCGCCGCCGTCTCACTCGACCCCGCCTCGCCGCCATCTCCCTCAACCCTGCCTTGCCGCCGTCTCCCCCGACTCCGCCTCGCCACCGTCTTCCCTGACTCCGCCTCGCTGCGCCTTGGTGCCGCCATCTCCCCCGACCCCATCTCTCTCTCCGCCCTCTGTAAGCACTCTCCCCTCCCCTCTTCTCTGCTCTCTGCTCTCTGCTCTCTCTCTCTCTCTCTCTGTTAGTATGAACCCTAGCTATTTAGTGCTAGTTAGTATGAACCCTAGGCTATTTTTAGTGCTAGTTAGTTAATTAGAATTAGTATGAACCCTAGTTAACAAATCCTAGGACAGATTATTGGCTATTTTTTAGTGGTAGTTAGTATGAACCCAAGGTTTCAAACTATTGCTATTTTTTAATTAAAGAAATTGTTGATATTTATTATTTTTTAGTTAAATAAATTGTTGCTATTTAAAAAAACTTCTTACATTTTCCTTCAAGTTCTATATTTTTCTTCCTGCTATATGCAAATTTGAAGTGGACATGTGAGTTAGTTGCGGGCTAGTAACGAGATTGAACTAGGTATTGGAATACCGACGATCGAATCTCGGGCTAGTAACATACCGATGACAAAGGGAACAACGTATGCTGTTATGCGGTCTGACCGATAAAGATCTTCGTAGAATATGTAGGAGCCAATATGAGCATCCAGGTTCCGCTATTGGTTATTGACCGAAGACATGTCTCGGTCATGTCTACATTGTTCTCGAACCCGTAGGGTCCGCACGCTTAAGGTTACGATGACAGTTATATTATGAGTTTATGCATTTTGATGTACCGAAGTTTGTTCGGAGTCCTGGATGTGATCACGGACATGAGGAGGAGTCTCGAAATGGTCGAGACATAAAGATTGATATATTGGAAGCCTATATTTAGATATCGGAAGTGTTCCGGGTGAAATCGGGATTTTAGCGGAGTACCGGGAGGTTACCGGAACCCCCCGGGAGGTACATGGGCCTTAATGGGCCTTAGTGGAAGAAGAAGAGAGGCGGCCAGGGCTGGGCCGCGCGCCCCTCCCCCCTAGTCCGAATAGGACAAGGAGAGAGGGGGCCAGCGCCCCTTCCTTCTCTCTGTCTCTCTTTTCCCACCTCGCGAGTCCTATTCCAACTAGGATTGGGGGAGAAGTCCTACTCCCGGAGGGAGTAGGACTCCTCCTGGCGCGCCCTATGTGGCCGCCCGGCCTCCCCCTCTTGGTCCTTTATATACGGAGGCAGGGGCACCCCAGAGACACACAAGTTGATCCACATGATCTTGTTCTTAGCCGTGTGCGGCGCCCCCTGCCACCATAGTCCTCGATAATATTATAGCGGTGCTTAGGTGAAGCCCTGCGACAGTAGTACATCAAGATCGTCACCACGCCGTCGTGCTGACGGAACTCTTCCCCGACACTTTGCTGGATCGGAGTCCGGTGATCGTCATCGAGCTGAACGTGTGCTAAAACTCGGAGGTGCCGTAGTTTCGGTGCTTGATCGGTCGGGCCGTGAAGACGTACGACTACATCAACCAAACGCTTCTGTTGTCGATCTACAAAGGGTATGTAGATCACACTCTCCCCTCATTGCTATGCATCACCATGATCTTTCGTGTGCGTAGGAAATTTTTTGAATTACTACGTTTCCCAACACTCACAACTAACTCATTAGTTACAATGCTTGCAAGGCTTATGTGATGTGTATTACCGAGAGGGCCCAGAGATACCTCTCCGACAATCGGAGTGACAAATCCTAATCTCGAAATACGCCAACCCAACATGTACCTTTGGAAACACCTGTAGAGCACCTTTATAATCACCCAGTTACATTGTGACGTTTGGTAGCACACGAAGTATTCCTCCGGTAAACGGGAGTTGCATAATCTCATAGTCATAGGAACATGTATAAGTCATGAAGAAAGCAATAGCAACATACTAAAGGATCGGGTGCTAAGCTAATGGAATGGGTCATGTCAATTAGATCATTCACCTAATGATGTGACCCCGTTAATCAAATAACAACTCTTTGTCCATGGTTAGGAAACATAACCATCTTTGATTAACGAGCTAGTCTAGTAGAGGCATACTAGTGACACTCTGTTTGTCTATGTATTCACACATGTATTATGTTTCCGGTTAATACAATTCTAGCATGAATAATAAAAATTTATCATGATATAAGGAAATAAATAATAACTTTATTATTGCCTCTTGGGCATATTTCCTTCATATAACGTTTCGGTCTCAGCGAAATGAGAGATCGATCCCACCGAGTTTACCTGACCAACTCTCTGGTTAGCTTATTACCAAAATCGGTCTCACCGAGTTTGTGTAATCGGTCTCACTGAGATTACATTATGCCCTAACCCTAATCATATCGGTCCTATCGAGTTGCATGTCGGTCCCACCGAAAACCCTAACGGTCACTAGCTTTGCTAAATCGGTCAGACCGAGTTTAACCATTCGGTCCCACCGAGTTTGGGAAGTTTTGTGTAACGGTTAGATTTTGTGTGGATGCTATAAATACCCCTCCACCCCCTCTTCATTCGTGGAGAGAGTCATTAGAACAAACCTACACTTCCAACCTATATTTTCTGAGAGAGAACCACCTACACTTGTGTTGAGACCAAGATATTCCATTCCTACCATATGAATCTTGATCTCTAGCCTTTGCAAAGTTGCTTTCCGCTCAAATCTTCTTTCCACCAAATCCAAATCCTGTGAGAGAGAGTTGAGTGTTGGGGAGACTATCATTTGAAGCACAAGAGCAAGGAGTTCATCATCAACACACCATTTGTTACTTCTTGGAGAGTGGTGTCTCCTAGATTGGCTAGGTGTCACTTGGGAGCCTCCGACAAGATTGTGGAGTTGAACCAAGGAGTTTGCAAGGGGAAGGAGATCGCCTACTTCATGAAGATCTACCGCTAGTGAGGCAAGTCCTTCGTGGGCGATGGCCATGGTGGGATAGACACGGTTGCTTCTTCATGGACCCTTCGTGGGTGGAGCCCTCCGTGGACTCGCGCAACCGTTACCCTTCGTGGGTTGAAGTCTCCATCAACGTGGATGTACGATAGCACCACCTAACGAAACCACAACAAAAACATCCGTGTCTTCAATTGCGTTTGAATCCTCCAAACCATTCCCTTTACATTCTTGCAAGTTACATGCTTTACTTTCCGTTGCTCATATACTCTTTGCATGTTTGCTTGAATTGTGTTAAGATTGCTTCACTTGTCCATAGTTGCTAAAATCTGCCAAGAACTAAATTTGGGAAAAGGCTAGATTTTTATTTGGTCAAGTAGTCTAATCACCCCCCTCTAGACATACTTTCGATCCTATAGAAACCATCAGCCCCTTGCCAGATCCAGGCCGCCCAGCGCGACCCAGCCGCCGTGTAAAGCCGGTGCACCATCTTCAGCAGAAGGCTTTTGTTCTGGGTTGCCAGGTCACGCACCCCAGCCCTCCTTCAGCCTTCGACCTGCACACGCGCTCCCAAGCCACCAGGCATTGTGCGCCGGAGGTACGCTCAGCGACATTCCAAAGAAAGGAACGTCGAAGACCGTCCAACGCACTGAGCACGACGGGCGACAGGAGCATGGCCGCCATGGCGTAGGTGGGGAGAGCATCCAGCACCGCATTGATGAGAACCAGGCGTCTGGCAGGAGACAACAGGCGGGAAGCCCACCCCGCGAGGTACTTGTCTACCTTGGCGATCATGGGCAAGAAATCCGCGTAGTGAAGCTTCTCCCAAGACAGGTGGAGGCCGAGGTACGTCTGAGGGAACTCCCCGGTTGAAGGAAATATGCCCTAGAGGCAATAATAAAGTTATTATTTATTTCCTTATATCATGATAAATGTTTATTATTCATGCTAGAATTGTATTAACCGGAAACATAATACATGTGTGAATACATAGACAAACAGAGTGTCACTAGTATGCCTCTACTAGACTAGCTCGTTAATCGAAGATGGTTATGTTTCCTAACCATGAACAAAAGAGTTGTTATTTGATTAACGGGATCACATCATTAGAAGAATGGTGTGATTGACTTGACCCATTCCGTTAGCTTAGCACTCAATCGTTTAGTACGTTGCTATTGCTTTCTTCATGACTTATACATGTTCCTCTGACTATGAGATTATGCAACTCCCGTTTGCCGGAGGAACACTTTGTGTGCTACCAAACGTCACAACGTAACTGGGTGATTATAAAGGAGCTCTACAGGTGTCTCCAAAGGTACATGTTGGGTTGGCGTATTTCGAGATTAGGATTTGTCACTCCGATTGTCGGAGAGGTATCTCTGGGCCCTCTCGGTAATGCACATCACTTAAGCCTTGCAAGCATTGCAACTAATGAGTTAGTTGTAGGATGATGTATTACGGAACGAGTAAAGAGACTTGCCGATAACGAGATTGAACTAGGTATTGAGATACCGACGATCGAATCTCGGGCCAGTAACATACCGATGACAAAGGGAACAACGTATGTTGTTATGCGGTCTGACCGATAAAGATCTTCGTAGAATATGTGGGAGCCAATATGAGCATCCAGGTTCCGCTATTGGTTATTGACCGGAGACGTGTCTCGGTCATGTCTACATTATTCTCGAACCCGTAGGGCCCGCACGCTTAAGGTTTCGATGACAGTTATATTATGAGTTTATGAGTTTTGATGTACCGAAGGAGTTCCGAGTCCCGTATGAGATCGGGGACATGACGAGGAGTCTCGAAATGGTCGAGACGTAAAGATCGATATATTGGACGACTATATTCGGACATCGGAAAGGTTCCGAGTGATTCGGGTATTTTTTGGAGTACCGGAGAGTTACGGGAATACGTATTGGGCCTTATTGGGCCATACGGGAAAGAAGGAAAAGGGCCTCAAGGGTGGCCGCACCTCTCCCCTTAGTCTGGTCCGAATTGGACTAGGGAAGGGGGGCGCCCCCTTCCTTCCTTCTCCTTTTCCCTTCCTCTTTTCCTATTCCATATGGGAGGCAGAATCCTACTAGGACTAGGGAGTCCTAGTAGGACTCCACACCTGGTGCGCCTCTCCTAGGGCCGGCCTCCTCCCCCCTTGCTCCTTTATATACGGGGGCAGGGAGGCACCTCTAGACACACAAGTTGATCTTCGTGATCGTTCTCTTAGCCGTGTGCGGTGCCCCCCTCCACCATAATCCTCGATAATATTGTAGCGGTGCTTAGGCGAAGCCTTGCGACGGTAGAACATCAAGATCATCACCACGCCGTCGTGCTGACGGATCTCTTCCCCGACACTTTGCTGGATCGGAGTCTGGGGATCGTCATCGAGCTGAACGTGTGCTAGAACTCGGAGGTGCCGCAGTTTCGGTGCTTGATCGGTCGGACCGTGAAGACGTACGACTACATCAACCGTGTTGTGCTAACGCTTCCGCTGTCGATCTATAAGGGTACGTAGATCACACTCTCCACTCTCGTTGCTATGCATCACCATGATCTTGCGTGTGCGTAGGAAATTTTTGAAATTACTACGTTCCCCAACAGTGGCATCCGAGCCTAGGTTTTATGCATTGATGTTGTGCACGAGTAGAACACAAGTGAGTTGTGGGCGATATAAGTCATACTGCTTACCAGCATGTCATACTTTGGTTCGGCGGTATTGTTGGATGAAGCGGCCCGGACCGACATTACGCGTACGCTTACGCGAGACTGGTTCTCCCGACGTGCTTTGCACATAGGTGGCTGGCGGGTGTCAGTTTCTCCAACTTTAGTTGAACCGAGTGTGGCTACGCCCGGTCCTTGCGAAGGTTAAAACAGCACCAACTTGACAAACTATCGTTGTGGTTTTTGGTGCGTAGGTAAGAACGGTTCTTGCTAAGCCCGTAGCAGCCACGTAAAACTTGCAACAACAAAGTAGAGGACGTCTAACTTGTTTTTGCAGGGCATGTTGTGATGTGATATGGTCAAGACGTGATGTGATATAAGTTGTTGTATGAGATGATCATGTTTTGTTGAAGTTATCAGCAACTGGCAAAATCCTTATGGTTGTCTCTCTATTGCATAAGATGCAAGCGTCCAATAATTGCTTTACTTTATCACTATGCGATAGCAATAGTTGCAAGAGCAATTGTTGGCGAGACGACCACGTGACGACACATTGATATAGATCAAGATGATGGAGATCATGGTGTCATGCCGGTGACGATATAGATCATGACAGTACTTTGGAGATGGAGATCAAAGGAGCAAGATGATGATGGCCATATCATGTCACATATTTTGATTGCATATGATGTTTATCTTTTATACATCTTATTTTTGCTTAGCTTGACGGTAGCATTTTAAGATGATCTCTCACTAATTATCAAGAAGTGTTCTCCCTGAGTATGCACCGTTGCGAAAGTTCTTCGTGCTGAGACACCACGTGATGATCGGGTGTGATAGGCTCTACGTTCAAATACAGTGGGTGCAAAATAGTTGCACACGCGGAATACTCAGGTTATACTTGACGAGCCAAGCATATACAGATATGGCCTCGGAACACGGAGACCAAAAGGTCGAGCGTGAATCATATAGTAGATATGATCAACATAGTGATGTTCACCAATGAAACTGCTCCATCTCACGTGATGATCGGACATGGATTAGTTGATTTGGATCACGTGATCACTTAGAGGATTAGAGGGATGTCTATCTAAGTGGGAGTTCTTAAGTAATATGATTAATTGAACTTAAATTTATCATGAACTTAGTCCTGGTAGTATTTTGCAAATTATGTTGTAGATCAATAGCTCGCATTGTTGCTTCCCTGTGTTTATTTTGATATGTTCCTAGAGAAAATTGTGTTAAAAGGTGTTAGTAGCAATGATGCGGATTGGATCCGTGATCTGAGGTTTATCCTCATTGCTGCACAGAAGAATTATGTCCTTGATGCACCGCTAGGTGACAGACCTATTGCAGGAGCAGATGCAGACGTTATGAATGTTTGGCTAGCTCAATATGATGACTACTTGATAGTTTAGTGCACCATGCTTAATGGCTTAGAATCGGGACTTCAAAGACGTTTTGAACGTCATGGACCATATGAGATGTTCCAGGAGTTGAAGTTAATATTTCAAGCAAATACCCGAGTTGAGAGATATGAAGTCTCCAACAAGTTCTATAACTAAAAGATGGAGGAGAATCGCTCAACTAGTGAGCATGTGCTCAGATTGTCTGGGTACTACAATCACTTGAATCAAGTGGGAGTTAATCTTCCAGATAAGATAGTGATTGACAGAATTCTCTAGTCACCATCACCAAGTTAGTAGAACTTCGTGATGAACTATAATATGCAAGGGATAACGGAAACGATTCCCAAGCTCTTCGTAATGCTGAAATTGACGAAGGTAGAAATCGAGAAAAATATCAAGTGTTGATGGTAGACAAGACCACTAGTTTCATGAAAAGGGCAGAGGGAAGAAGGGGAACTTCAAGAAGAACAGCAAGCAAGTTGCTGCTCAAGTGAAGAAGCCCAAGTCTGGTCCTAAGCCTGAGACTAAGTGCTTCTACTACAAAGGGACTGGTCACTGGAAGCGGAACTACCCCAAGTGATTGGCGGATAAGAAGGATGGCAAAGTGAACATAAGTATATTTGATATACATGTTATTGATGTGTACTTTACTAGTGTTTATAGCAACCCCTCAGTATTTGATACTAGTTCAGTTGCTAAGATTAGTAACTCGAAATGGGAGTTGCAGAATAAACAAAGACTAGTTAAGGGTGAAGTGACGATGTGTGTTGGAAGTGGTTCCAAGATTGATATGATCATCATCGCACACTCCCTATAATTTTGGGATTAGTGTTGAACCTAAATAAGTGTTATTTGGTGTTTGCGTTGAGCATGAATTTGATTTGATCATGTTTATACGGTTATTCATTTAAGTAAGAGAATAAATTGTTGTTCTATTTACATGAATAAAACCTTATATGGTTACACACCCAATGAAAATAGTTCGTTGGATCTCGATCGTAGTGATAGACATAATCATAATATTGAAACAAAAAGATGCAAAATTAATAATGATAGTGCAACTTATTTGTGGCACTGCCGTTTAGGTCATATTGGTGTAAAGCGCATGAAGAAACTCCATGCTGATGGGCTTTTGGAATCACTTGATTATGAATCAATTGATGCTTGCGAACCATGCCTCATGGGCAAGATGACTAAGACTCTGTTATTCGGAACAATGGAGCGAGCAACAGATTTGTTGGAAATCATACATACTGATGTATGTGGTCCGATGAATATTGAGGCTCGCGACAGGTATCATTATTTTCTGATCTTCACAGATGATTTGAGCAGATATGAGTATATCTACTTGATGAAACATAAGTCTGAAACATTTGAAAAGTTCAAATAATTCCAGGGTGAAGTGGAAAATCATCGTGACAAGAAAAAAAAGTTTCTACGATCTGATCGCGGAGACAAATATTTGAGTTACGAGTTTGGTCTTCAATTAAAACATTGTGGAATAGTTTCACAAACTCATGCCACCTGGAACACCACAGCATAATGGTGTGTCCGATCGTCATAACCGTACTTTATTGGATATAGTGCAATCTATGATGTCTCTTACCAATCTACCACTATTGTTTTGGGGTTATGCATTAGAGACAGCTGCATTCACGTTAAAAAGGGCACCATCTAAATCCGTTGAGACGACACAATCTGAATTATGGTTTGGCAGGAAACCAAAGTTGTCGTTTCTTAAAGTTTTGGGTTGTGATGCTTATGTGAAAAAGTTTCATCCTGATAAGCTCAAACCCAAATCGGAGAAATATGTCTTCATGGGATACCCAAAGAAGACTGTTGGGTACACCTTCTATCACAGATCCGAAGGCAAGACATTCATTGCTAAGAATGGATCCTTTCTAGAGAAGGAGTTTCTCTCGAAAGAAGTGAGTGGGAGGAAAGTAGAAAACTTGATAAGGTAATTGTACCTTCTCCCTTATTGGAAAGTAGTTCATCACAGAAATCTGTTCTTGTGACTACTACACCAATTAGTGAGGAAGCTAATGATGATGATCATGTAACTTCAGATCAAGTTACTACCGAATCTCGTAGGTAAAACAGAGTGAGATCCGCACCAGAGTGGTACGGTAATCCTGTTCTGGAAGTCATGTTACTAGACCATGACGAACTTGTGAACTATGAGGAAGCGATGATGAGCCCAGATCCCGTGAAATGGTTTGAGGCCATGAAATGTGAGATATGATCCATGTATGAGAACAAAGTATGGACTTTGATGGATTTGCCCGATGATTGGCAAGCCATAGAAAATAAATAGATCTTCAAGAGGAAGACGGACGCTGATAGTAGTGTTACTATCTACAAAGCTAGACTTGTCAAAAAGGTTTTTTGACAAAGTTCAAGGTGTTGACTACGATGAAATTTTCTCACTCATAGTGATGCTTAAGTCTATCCAAATCATGTTAGAAATTGCCGCATTTTTATGAAATCTGGCAAATGGATAAACAAAACTGCATTCCTTAATGGATTTATTAAAGAAGAGTTGTATATGATACAACCAGAAGGTTTTGTCAATCCTAAAGGTGCTAACAAAATGTGCAAGCTCCAGCGATTCATCTATGGACTGGTGCAAGCATCTCGGAGTTGGAATATGCGCTTTGATGAGATGATCAAAGCATATAGTTTTATACAGACTTGCGGTGAAGCCTGTATTTACAAGAAAGTGAGTGGGAGCACTACAACATTTCTGATAAGTATATGTGAATGACATATTGTTGATCGGAAATAATGTAGAATTATTCTGCAAAGCATAAAGGAGTGTTTTGAAAGAAGTTTTTCAAAGAAAGACCTCGGTGAAGCTGCTTACATATTAAGCATCAAGATCTATAGAGATAGATCAAGATGCTTGATAAGGTTTTTTTCAATGAGTACATACCTTGACAATATTTTGAAGTAGTTCAAAAATTGGAACAGTCAAAGAAAGAGTTTTTGGCTGTGTTACAAGGTGTGAAATTGAGTAAGACTCAAAGCCCGACCACGGCAGAAGATAGAAAGAGAATGAAAGTCATTCCCTATGCCTCAGCCATAGGTTCTATAAAGTATGCCATGCTGTGTACCAGATCTATTGTATACCCTACACTGTGTTAAGCAAGGGAGTACAACAGTGATCTAAGAGTAGATCACTGGACAGCGGTCAAAATTATCCTTAGTGGAATAAGGAAATATTTCTCAATTATGGAGGTGACAAAAAGGTTCATCGTAAAAAGTTACGTCGATGCAAGTTTTGACACAGATCTGGATGACTCTAAGTCTCGATCTAGATACATATTGAAAGTGGGAGCAATTAGCTAGAGTAGCTCCATGCAGAGCATTGTAGACATAGAATTCGCAAAATACTTACGGATCTGTATGTGACAGACCCGTTGACTAAAATTATCTCACAAGCAAAACATGATCACACCTTAGTACTCTTTGGGTGTTAATCACATAAACGATGTGAACTAGATTACTGACTCTAGTAAACCCTTTTGGTATAGGTCACATGACAATGTGAACTATGGGTGTTAATCACACGGTGATGTGAACTATTAGTGTTGAATCACATGGCGATGTGAACTAAATTATTGACTCTAGTGCAAGTGGGAGACTGAAGGAAATATGCCCTAGAGGCAATAATAAAGTTATTATTTATTTCCTTATATCATGATAAATGTTTATTATTCATGCTAGAATTGTATTAACCGGAAACATAATACATGTGTGAATACATAGACAAACAAATGTCACTAGTATGCCTCTACTAGACTAGCTCGTTAATCAAAGATGGTTATGTTTCCTAACCATGAACAAAAGAGTTGTTATTTGATTAAAGGGATCACATCATTAGGTGAATGATCTGATTGACATGACCCATTCCGTTAGCTTAGCACCCGATCGTTTAGTATCTTGCTATTGCTTTCTTAATGACTTATACATGTTCCTATGACTATGAGATTATGCAACTCCCGTTTGCCGGAGGAACACTTTGTGTGCTACCAAACGTCACAACGTAACTGGGTGATTATAAAGGTGCTCTACAGGTGTCTCCGAAGGTACTTGTTGGGTTGGCGTATTTCGAGATTAGGATTTGTCACTCCGATTGTCGGAGAGGTATCTCTGGGCCCTCTCGGTAATGCACATCACATAAAGCCTTGCAAGCATTGCAACTAATGAGTTAGTTGTGAGATGATGTATTACAGAACGAGTAAATAGACTTGCCGGCAACGGGATTGAACTAGGTATAGGATACCGACGATCGAATCTCGGGCAAGTAACATACCGATGACAAAGGGAACAACGTATGTTGTTATGCGGTTTGACCGATAAAAGATCTTCGTAGAATATGTAGGAGCCAATATGAGCATCCAGGTTCCGCTATTGGTTATTGACCGGAGACGTGTCTTGGTCATGTCTACATTGTTCTCGAACCCGTAGGGTCCGCACGCTTAAGGTTACGATGATAGTTATATTATGAGTTTATGCATTTTGATGTACCGAAGGAGTTCGGAGTCCCGGATGAGATCGGGGACATGACGAGGAGTCTCGAAATGGTCGAGACGTAAAGATCGATATATAGGAAGCCTATGTTTGGATATCGGAAGTGTTCCGGGTGAAATCGGGATTTTACCGGAGTACCGGGAGGTTACCGGAACCCCCCGGGAGGTATATGGGCCTTAGTGGAAGAGAGGAGAGGTGGCCAGAGATGGGCCGCGCGCCCCTCCCCCCCTTGGTCCAAATTGGACAAGGAGAGGGGGCCGGCCCCCCTTCCTCCTCTCTCTCCTCTTCCCCCCCCCCCCCTCCACGAATCCTATTCCAACTAGGAAAGGGGGGGAGTCCTACTCCCAGAAGGGGTAGGACTCCTCCTGGCGCGCCACACCTTGGCCGGCCGGCCCCCCTCCCTTGAACCTTTATATACGGAGGCAGGGGCACCCCTAGAGACACAAGTTGATCCACGTGATCATATTCTTAGCCGTGTGCGGTGCCCCCTTCCACCATAGTCCTCGATAATATTGTAGTAGTGCTTAGGCGAAGCCCTGCGACGGTAGTACATCAAGATCGTCACCATGCCGTCGTGCTGACGGAACTCTTCCCCGACACTTTGCTGGATCGGAGTCCGGGGATCGTCATCGAGCTGAACGTGTGCTAGAACTCGGAGGTGCCGTAGTTTCGGTGCTTGATCGGTCGGGCCGTGGAGACGTACGACTACATCAACCAAACGCTTCCGTTGTCGATCTACAAGGGTATGTAGATCATACTCTCCCCTCTCGTGGCCATGCATCACCATGATCTTGCGTGAGCGTAGGAGAATTTTTGAAATTACTACGAAACCCAACAAACACCATTCTCAAAGTTCTTGGTTCGAAAGCTTAATTTTTGTGAATTTTTTCTATTATATTATTATTCTTGGGTATTATAAAAAGTGCAATTTCTATGAAAATTGTATGCAATTTTTGTCCATATTTTTTACTTTACATTCTTCTTAAAGGGTAATACCGATGCCTTCTTACTGTATGCAAATTTGGCTTACATGACATCCCTTGAGGATGTTAGAGGATCTGGTTCCTTATGTTACACTAGAAGAACGCTCGTGCGTTGCAACGGGGCCACATTAACTTTAAGAGTTCAATATCAATTATGTTAATATTATATTTAATATTCTCATACATATTAAGTGACATTAACGACCTTTTTTACCATCAAATTCTCACCCTCTCCCTCCCTCTTCCTCACTCTCTCTCCTCCTCTCCCTCTCTCTCTCTAAGACACACACACATATCCATCTTATTGGGTACGGGACCATAATCCATCTATTTCACATGCACACACGCTAGTGCATAACAATATGGATTATGTGTATTATATTTGCCACCACAACTAAGGGAATTAAGTTCATGTAATCGGCCGGCCACAGCTCCATGACAAACAATACATCTAAATTCTCAGCGTTATTTTTATGTAACATTGGCGAGAGGTAAACGGCGGTGATTGTTTCCTTTGTTTGTAGATTGATTACCATCCGTGAGTTGAGCTGGGTACTAAAGAAGAATCTGATTGTGATACGTGAATTGATTGTTGCCTTGTATGTTTGGTTTTGGTATTTGAAGATTGATTACCATCCGTTAGTTGGGTTATCAAAGAAGAAATCAATCACCATATGTAGAAAAAGGAACTACATTGCACATGCTTACACCTCATCTACTCGTGAGAATATATAGAATTGGAGCAAACAAAATAAGTGCAGACGAGAGATAAAACATCAATGAGGATCCCTAATGTCTTGACTAATATGTTGTCCTCCAGCTTGAGAAGCACCTACAAGGAAGGGCTAACATACAAAATCACGAGCCGCTCCAATTTATGACTCACACAACTTCATCTTCAACCTATTAATGATGCGTCAACCTCAATGTACCATGTGGTACTGTTGGAGGCCATGATGACCTGGTGCACCTGTGACTCACCAACGTTCCATCATGCGCAACGCCTCCTGAAACGCCTTTGGCATCGCATGGCGGAAGGTAGGAACGCGTTAAGAGCAACTGAGGACAAACAACAAACAAGTGGCACCCCTCTTGTAAATATGTAACATTAATATCTTTTGTTAATTAAATGCAGTAGAAGCCTCTCCTGTCGTTTCCTCTAAAAAGAAGAATGGCGCAATTGAATGGTGGTATCACACAATTCAACTCTTCACGGCAGCGAACTCCTTAATCTGCCTGGCCCTATTCTTATTCAAAAGGTTGTGCAACCAGGACCGGTTACTCCTACAATTTTGCTGTCGAGACACGGCATATGTGATGCAGTAAAGCACATGAAACAGATGACGCCGCTGACGAGATCTTGGCGATTATATGTAACATAATCAAGCGGTGCTAGCTCAACTTTAGTGCCAATCAGCATAGCCTATTTAGCCAATATATTTAGATCAAGTCCAGCACCCCCGCATCAACGTCGCTGCCGTCTTCCTCAACCTTGGGCCACCGCAACATTGCCGTTCCATCCGCGCCGCCCCGAGCTCCCATGTCTTCCCCTAGGGCGCCATTGACACCGCCATGATCTCCTCTTGCATTTCCCCTGTTTCCCCTCACGTTTGCTCCCGTTAGGTATTTCGCCGTGGCCGAGGACCGCCGTCCGCCATGGCCATTGCAGGGGTAGCCACCGAGCTCCTCGGATTGACCCCGTGGCACATGCCCGCTCCTATGCACGCCCATGCCCGAGCCTGCCGCTCTTCTTCCGCGCCCGCGGGGCCACTCCCTCTCCATGCCCACGCCCGTGCTACACCGCGTCGGTCGCGCCCGCCGCTGCTGTCGCGCTCGCCGCTGCCACCGCACCACTGTGCCTCGCGCGACACACACCCTGGCCGCGCGCCACACTCTCGCTGGCTGCGCTCGCCCCGTCTGCTGCCGCCTATCCCTTCGCTCGCCCCGCTGTCGCGCCCCTGCCTCGCGCCGCCTCCAGTCGTGGCCATCTTCTGCCGGCCGCCCCCTCAGCCACGCCGGCCGCATCTCTGCCCTCCACCGTCGGCCGCTCGCCTCGCCTGCTGCGTGCTGCTTCCTGCTGCTATGCGCTGCTCTACCGCCGGTACGCTGCTGCGCCATGCCCTCGACACCACCGTGGACAAATGTGGCGGAGGGGTTGTTAATGGAGTATGAGAAGGAGGTGGCGGAGAAGGTGTGGAGAGGCAGGAGGTCTGGGGTGGTGTCACCTGGCTGTGGTGGAGGTGTTTATGCGAGAAGGAGCCGGAGTGGAAGGAGAGGTCACAATTTGAAATAATCGCAAAAAAAAAAATCATAACCCGGAGATCTCATTCCAAAAAAAATGCTAATATCGATGGAGGGGTGATTTCCTTCAATAGGTGGAAAACATAGGAAATATTGGTTGTTATCAAGGAAAGGTAAAAAATTAGGAAAGTTAGGATTTTTGTACTGATTTGTATGCAAATGGGGTTTTATTGTTTGGTAACGTGATATCAGTACCTGCCCGTTTGTGACGTGTCTGATTAGGAAACTTTGCAAATGTCAAGAAACTATTTATTGGGAGAAAAGTTGTGACGTGTCTGTTATTTGTTTCCTAAAACAAATTTCACTAATAAGAGAAATCGATTGATTTAGATAAGTTAGGAAAGTTAGATTAAATTGTATTACTTGTTTTCTGAAAATCTGTTATTTGTTTTCTAAGACAAATTTAACCAATAAAAGTAATGATTGATTTACATAATTTAAGGAAGTTACATCTGTGATTTGTTATACGTTAGGAAAGTTCTGGTTGTAATAAAGAGTGAAGAGAAAAAAAAACCGATGGACCATGGTGGGAGGGGGTGGTTTGAGGAGAGACGAAAAAAATCCAGCGAAAATAAACCGCGAAGACTATTCACCAACTCGTCCATTAGAAGTAGAGATGGGACTAGTAGTATTCTCCACCAAGAACTAAGAATAGCTCAGGTGGTAAACTGCCTTGTTGGTAGATTCAGTCAGTTCTTGAGTTGTAAAGTGGAAGTAAATCAAGACGTTTCGATAAGAACTAATGGCATGGATTAATATCTTAAAAAGTAACAGTGTCATGGTGCACGGATGTACGCATACACAGATCAGTTTTACTTATCACTACCCCATGATCGCTATGGCATGGTGCATGAAGAACATCGCGAAGGACTGTTGGGAGCCAGCAAGGTGTTGATATGCTTGTGCCTCGTGACGCTGCTTGTCTTGTCATCTGGTACGAATACTTCGGACCCGCACTTCTCCCGAACAGAATGATCCAAGTTAATTTAGTGTTTTTTTTTGCAAGTAGAAGTTAATTTGGTTGATTGTTAATGTGTATTGTTTTTGGACGTATGCAGAAGAGATGGGATCGGATGCCTGTGACACATCATGGAGCCAGACATGGGACAACGACACATCATGTATCTTCCGCGGCACCTGCAACAAGCCCTGTAGAAGAGAGAACTTTGACAGCGGCATATGCAAAGAAATAAATTATTGCATGTGCTACAGGAACTGCACCACTGAATCCATCTAGCCATATGTGTGCCATTTTCATGGATGCTCGATGGAAGCTATTGCTATGAGTTCATGCGTTATGAATGTAATAAATTAATTAATTTAAGCAGCTCTGTCCATCTATCCATGGTATAATAAAGGATAGATCTTGATGGGGCAATGTTCATTTGCTACAATATTTTTTCCACTGTTCCGAATGCTCACTGGGTGAGAGGTTCTCCATTCAAATTGGCCGAAATGTCAATAGGTTTACAGCATAGGCAGTAGCGGAGCCATCCTTTTGCCTAAGGGCATCTCCAACGCCGACTCTCAAACAATTATCAATCTGTAGGTATTCCCCCGTCCTCTCCTCCCGCCGCCACCGTCCCTCCCGCCGGCCGTCGGCCTCGTGCCCCCTCCCCCCCCTTCCGCCCCTCCCCCATCCCCCCATCATGTCCGCCTCGCGCCGCCTCCCGGGAGGTGGCCGGGGCGGAGCTCGAGCTCCTCTTCCTCGGGCCCCTCCTCCCCCGTCTCTCCCCCCGCCGCCGCCGGCGGGCGCCCCCGGCGCTGGCCCGGGTGGTGCCGGCGGCGACGGGCCTTCTCGTCCCCGTGCGCGCGTGCTCCCTTCCCGGGGCTGGGAGGCGGCGGCGGTGATGCTCGGCCTTGCTGCGGTCCGGCGGCCCTGCGGTGGCGGCCAGCGGGCGTGGTGTCGGCGCCACTCCTTGGCGGCGGGGCGGCGTGGTGGTGTTGGGTGGCCGTCGTCGCGCCCCCGGCCCAGATCTAGGCTCGGCGGGACCCATCTGGGTCCTAGCGGGCCGGCTCCCCGGCGTGGCCTCGTTGTCTGCGGCGCGGTGAGGAGGATGAGCGGCTCGGATACGGGGCGGCGGCGCCGACGGCGTGCCGGCACCAGCGCGAAGGCGGGAGCTTTACGAGCCCACGAGGGCTCGGCCGGGCCTGGTGTGCTCCTGCTATTGCGTCCCGACGGCTACCGTCGCGGACGGTGGAGGTGGGGCCCTCCCGCGTGCCAACGGTGTTGATGCCCTAGTCCCGGCTCTGATTCTTCGTCGTGTTGTCCTCACTCCGCATTGCCATGGTGAGACGGTGATACGTCTCCAACGTATCTATAATTTTTGATTGCTCCATGCTATATTATCTACTGTTTTGGACTATATTGGGCTTTATTTTCCACTTTTATATTATTTTTGGGACTAACCTATTAACCGGAGGCCCAGCCCAGAATTGTTGTTTTTTGCCTATTTCAGTGTTTTGAAGAAACGGAATATCAAACGGAGTCCAAACGGAATAAAACCTTCGGGAACGTGATTTTCTCACCGAACGTGATCCAAGAGACTTGGACCCTGCTCCAAGGAACAAAAGAGGCGGTCACGAGGGTGGGGGGCGCCCCCCCTAGGGCGTGCCCCCCTGCCTCGTGGGCCCCTCGGAGCTCCACCGACGTACTCTTTCCTCCTATATATACCTACGTACCCCCAAACGAACAGAGACGGAGCCAAAAACCTAATTCCACCGCTGCAACTTTCTGTATCCACGAGATCCCGTCTTGGGGCCTGTTCCGGAGCTCCGCCGGAAGAGGGCCGTCATCACGGAGGGCTTCTACATCATCATAGCCTCTCCGATGAAGTGTGAGTAGTTTACCAGACCTTCGGGTCCATAGTTAGTAGCTAGATGGCTTCTTCTCTCTCTTTGAATCTCAGTACAAAGTTCTCCCCCTCTCTTGTGGAGATCTATTCGATGTAAGCTACTTTTTGCGGTGTGTTTGTTGAGACCGATGAATTGTGGGTTTATGATCAAGTCTATCTATGAATAATATTTGAATCTTCTCTGAATTCTTTTATGTATGATTGATTATCTTTGCAAGTCTCTTCGAATTATCCGTTTGGTTTGGCCAACTAGATTGGTAGTTCTTGCCATGGGAGAAGTGCTTAGCTTTGGGTTCGATCTTGCGGTGTCCTTTGCCAGTGACAGAAGGGGCAGCAAGGCACGTATTGCATCGTTGCCATCGAGGATAACAAGATGGAGTTTGTTTCATATTGCATGAATTTATCTCTCTACATCATGTCATCTTGCTTAAAGCGTTACTCTGTTTTTAACTTAATACTCTAGATGCATGCTGGATAGCGATCGATGAGTGGAGTAATAGTAGTAGATGCAGAATTGTTTCGGTCTACTTGTCACGGACGTGATGCCTATATACATGATCATGCCTAGATAATCTCATAACTATGCTCAATTATGTCAATTGCTCAACAGTAATTTGTTCCCCCACCGTAGAATACTTATGCTCTTGAGAGAAGCCACTAGTGAAACCTATGGCCCCCGGGTCTATTCTCATCATATTAATCTCCATCACTTTAATCTTGCTTTGCTTTTTTACTTTGCCTTTTACTTTTACTTTGCATCTTTATACCAAAAATACCAAAAATATTATATCTATCAGATCTCACTCTCGTAAGTGGCCGTGAAGGTATTGACAACCCCTAATCACGTTGGTTGCGAGTAGCTATCCTTTTGTGCAGGTACGAGGGACTAGAGCGTGGCCTCCTACTGGATTGATACATTGGTTCTCAAAAACTGAGGGAAATACTTACGCTACTCTCCTGCATCATCCCTTCCTCTTCGGGGAAAACCAACGCAAGCTCAAGACGTAGCAAGAAGGATTTCTGGCGCCGTTGCCAGGGAGTCTACGCAAAAAGTCAACATACCAAGTACCCATCACAATCCCTATCTCTTGCATTACATTATTTGTCATTTGCCTCTCGTTTTCCTCTCCCCCACTTCACCCTTGCCGTTTTATTCGCCCTCTCTCTCTCTCTATCCTCCCTCTCTATTTGCCTCTTTTTCCCGTTTGCCCTTGTTTGCTCGTGTGCTAGTTTGTTCGCTTTATTTGTCGCGATGGCACAAGATACTACCAAATTGTGTGACTTCACCAATACCAATAATAATGATTTCCTTAGCACTCCGATTGCTCCTCTTGCCAATACTGAATCTTGTGAAATCAATGCTGCTTTGTTAAATCTTGTTATGAAAGATCAATTCGCCGGCCTTCCTAGTGAAGATGCCGCTACTCGTCTGAATAGCTTCGTTGATTTATGTGATATGCAAAAGAAAAAAGATGTCGATAATGATGTCGTTAAATTGAAGCTATTTCCTTTTTCGCTTAGAGATCGTGCTAAAGCTTGGTTTTCGTCTTTGCCTAAAAATAGTATTGATTCTTGGAACAAGTGCAAAGATGCTTTTATCTCTAAGTATTTCCCTCCCGCTAAGATCATCTCTCTTAGAAACGATATTATGAACTTTAAACAACTTGATCATGAACATGTTGCACAAGCTTGGGAGAGAATTAAATTAATGATACATAATTGCCCTACTCATGGTTTGAATTTGTGGATGATTATACAAATTTTTTATGCCGGATTGAATTTTGCTTCTAGAAATCTTTTAGATTCGGCCGCAGGAGGTACTTTGATGGAAATCACTTTAGGAGATATTACTAAGCTCCTAGATAATATTATGGTTAATTATTCTCAATGGCATATTGAAAGAACTTCTAATAAAAAAGTGCATGCGATAGAAGAAATTAATGTGTTGAGTGGAAAGATGGATGAACTTATGAAATTATTTGCTACTAAGAGTGTTTCTTCTGATCTTAATGATATGCCTTTGTCTACTTTGATTGAGAATAATAATGAATCTATGGATTTGAATTTTGTTGGTAGGAATAATTTTGGTAACAACGCTTATAGAGGGATTTTAATCCTAGGCCATATTCTAGTAATCCTTCTAATAATTATGGGAATTCCTACAACAACTCTTATTGAAATTTAAGATGCCCTCTGAATTTGAGAATAGTGTTAAAGAGTTTATGAATTCACAAAAGAATTTTAATGCTTTGCTTGAAGAGAAATTGCTTAAAGTTGATGATTTGGCTAGGAACGTTGATAGAATTTCTCTTGAGGTTGATTCTTTAAAACTTAGAACTATTCCTCCTAAGCATGATATCAATGAGTCTCTCAAAGCCATGAGAATTTCCATTGATGAGTGCAAGGAAAGAACCGCTAGGATGCGTGCTACCAAAGATGCCTTTATTAAAGCGTGTTCTTCCAATTCCTATGAAAATCAAGATGAAGATCTAAAATTTATTGATGTGTCTCCTATTAAATCTTTATTTTGCAATATGAATCTTGATGAAACTGAATATTATCTTCCTTTACCTAGAAGGCGTTCTAGAAATTTGGAGTATTTAGATCTTTGTGATGAAATTGATGAAAGTGGGATTGAAAGAAATAAAAATCTAGATGTTGCTAAACCCACTATATTGGATTTCAAGGAATTTAATTATGAAAGTTTCTCTTTAATTGATTGTATTTCCTTGTTGCAATCCGTGCTAAATTCTCCACATGCTTATAGTCAAAATAAAGCCTTCACCGAACATATTATTGATGCCTTAATGCAATCTTATGAAGAAAAACTTGAGTTGAAAGTTTCTATCCCTAGAAAACTCTATGATGAGTGGGAACCAACTATTAAAATTAAAATTAAAGATCATGAGTTTTATGCTTTGTGTGATTTGGGTGCTAGTGTCTCCACTATCCCCAAAACTTTGTGTGATTTGCTAGATTTCCGTAATTTTGATGATAGCTCTCTAAACTTTCATCTTGCGGATTCTACTATTAAGAAACCTATGGGAAGAATTAATGATGTTCTTATTGTTGCAAATCGTAATTATGTGCCCATAGATTTCATTGTTCTTGATATAGATTACAATCCTTCTTGCCTTATTATTCTTGGCAGACCTTTCCTTAGAACGGTTGGTGCGATTATTGATATGAAGGAAGGGAATATTAGATTTCAATTTCCATTAAAAAAAGGGCATGGAACACTTTCTAAGAAAGAAAATAAAATTGCCATATGAAACTATCTTGAGAGCCAATTATGGATTGCCTACCAAAGATGGCAATACCTAGATCTATCTTTGCTTGTTATGCCTAGCTAGGGGCGTTAAACGATAGCACTTGTTGGGAGGCAACCCAATTTTATTTTTATTCCTTGCTTTTTGCTCCTGTTTAGTATAAATAAAGTATTTAGCCTCTGTTTTGGTTGTGTGTTTTTTGTTTAATTAGCTTTTGTGCCAAGTAGAACCGTTGGGAAGACTTGGGGAAAGTCTTGTTGAACTTGCTGTAAAAAACAGAAACTTTAGCGCTCACGAGAACTGCTATAATTTTTATATGGAGAGTGCTATTTAGTTAATTCTTTTTGATGATTAATAGATAAATTCCTCACATCCAGTAATTTATTTTAGAATTTTTGGGGTTCCAGATCTTGCGCTAGCTACAAATTACTACAGACTGTTCTGTTTTTTGACAGATTCTGTTTTTCGTGTGTTGTTTGCTTATTTTGATGAATCTATGGTTAGTAAAATAGTTTATAATCCATAGATAAGTTGGAATACAGTAGGTTTAACACCAATATAAATAAATAATGAGTTCATTACAGTACCTTGAAGTGGTCTTTTGTTTTCTTTCGCTAACGGAGTTCATGAGTTTTCTGCCTTAAGTTTTGTGTTGTGGAGATTTCAAGTTTTGGGTAAGGATTTGATGGATTTTGGAAGAAGGAGTGGCAAGAGCCTAAGCTTGGGGATGCCCATGGCACCCCCAAGATAATCTAAGGACACCTAAAAGCCAAAGCTTGGGGATGCCCCGGAAGGCATCCCCTCTTTCATCTACTTCTATCGGTAACTTTACTTGGAGCTATATTTTTATTCACCAATATGATATGTGTTTTGCTTGGAGCGTCTTGTATTATTTGTTTCTTTGTTTGTTAGTGTGCCATAGTCATCCTTGCTGTACAAACCTTTTGAGAGAGCCATACATGAATTAAAATTTGATAGAATACTCTATGTGCTTCACTTATATCTTTTGAGCTAAGTAGTTTTGCTCTATGTGCTTCACTTATATCTTTTGAGCTAAGTAGTTTTGCTCTATGTGCTTCACTTATATCTTTTGAGCTATGTAATTTTTCTCTATATGCTTCACTTAGATCTTTTAGAGCATGGTGGTGGATTTGTTTTAAAGAAACTATTGATCTCTCATGCTTCACTTAAATTATTTTGAGAGTCTCTTAATAGCATGGTAATTTGCTTAATAATAATATGCTTGGTATTCAAGATTTGTGAAACTTTCTTTTGAGTGTGTTGAATACTAAGAAAAGATTGAAGCATGATAATTGTTTTGAGATATGGAGGTGATAATATTAAAGTCATGCTAGTTGAGTAGTTGTGAATTTGAGAAATACTTGTGTTGAAGCTTGTGATTCCCGTAGCATGCACGTATGGTGAACCGTTATGTGATGAAGTCGGAGCATGATTTATTTATTGATTGTCTTCCTTATGAGTGGCGGTCGGGGACGAGCGATGGTCTTTTCCTACCAATCTATCCCCCTAGGAGCATGCGCGTAATACTTTGCTTTGATAACTTCTAGATTTTTGCAATAAGTATATGAGTTCTTTATGACTAATGTTGAGTCCATGGATTATACGCACTCTCACCCTTCCACCTTTGCTAGCCTCTCTAATACCGCGCACCTTTCGTCGGTATCATACACCCACCATATACCTTCCTCAAAACAGCCACCATACCTACCTATTATGGCATTTCCATAGCCATTCCGAGATATATTGCCATGCAACTTTCCACCGTTCCGTTTATTATGACACACTCCATCATTGTCATATTGCATATCCCGGTACACCGCCGGAGGTATTCATATAGAGTCATATCTTGTTCTAAGTATCGAGTTGTAATTGTTGAGTTGTAAGAAAAATAAAAGTGTGATGATCATCATTATTAGAGCATTGTCCCAGTGAGGAAAGAATGATGGAGACTATGATTCCCCCACAAGTCGGGATGAGACTCCGGACAAAAAAAGAGGCCAAAGAAGCCCAAATAAAAAAAGAGAGGCCATAAAAAAAGAGAAAAGGCCCAAATAAAAAAATAAAAAAATGAGAGAAAAAGAGAGAAGGGACAATGTTACTATCCTTTTACCACACTTGAGCTTCAAAGTAGCACCATGATCTTCATAGTAGAGAGTCTCTCATGTTATCACTTCCATATACTAGTGGGAATCTTTCATTATAGAACTTGGATTGTATATTCCAATGATGGGCTTCCTCAAAATTACCCTAGGTCTTCATGAGCAAGCAAGTTGGATGCACACCCACTTAGTTTCTTTTTGAGCTTTCATATACTTATAGCTCTAGTGCATCCGTTACATGGCAATCCCTACTCACTCACATTGATATCTATTGATGGGCATCTCCATAGCCTGTTGATACGCCTAGTTGATGTGAGACTTGTTTGGGAACGTAGTAATTTCAAAAAAATTCCTACGCACACACAAGATCATGGTGATGCATAGCAACGAGAGGGGAGAGTATGATCTACGTACCCTTGTAGATCGACAACGGAAGCGTTAGCACAACTTGGTTGATGTAGTCGTACGTCTTCACGGCCCGACCGATCAAGCACCGAAACTACGGCACCTCCGAGTTCTAGCACACGTTCGGCTCGATGACGATCCCCGGACTCCGATCCAGCCGATCCAGCAAAGTGTCGGGGAAGAGTTCCGTCAGCACGACGGCGTGGTGACGATCTTGATGTACTACTGTCGCAGGGCTTCGCCTAAGCACCGCTACAATATTATCGAGGACTATGGTGGAAGGGGGCACCGCACACGGCTAAGAATATGATCACGTGGATCAACTTGTGTCTCTAGGGGTGCTCCCTGCCTCCGTATATAAAGGTTCAAAGGGGGGGTGCGGCCGGCCAGGAGAGGGCGCGCCAGGAGGAGTCCTACTCCCTCTGGGAGTAGGATTCCCCCCCTTTCCTAGTTGGAATAGGATTCGGGAGGGGGGAAAGAGGAGAGAGATAAGGAAGGGGGGCGCCGGCCCCCTCTCCTTGTCCTATTCGGACTAGGGGGGGAGGGGCGCACGGCCCAGCCCAGGCCACATCTCCTCTCTTCCACTAAGGCCCATATACCTCTCGGGGGGGTTCCGGTAACCTCCAGGTACTCCGGTAAAATCCCGATTTCACCCGGAACACTTCCAATATCCAAATATAGGCTTCCAATATATCAATCTTTATGTCTCAAACATTTCGAAACTCCTCGTCATGTCCGTGATCACATCTGGGACTCCGAACAAACTTCGGTACATCAAAATGCATAAACTCATAATATAACTGTCATCGAAACCTTAAGCGTGCGGACCCTACGGGTTCGAGAACAATGTAGACATGACCGAGACACGTCTCCGGTTAATAACCAATAGCGGAACCTGGATGCTCATATTGGCTCCTACATATTCTATGAAGATCTTTTATCGGTCAGACCGCATAACAACATACGTTGTTCCCTTTGTCATCGGTATGTTACTTGCCCGAGATTCGATCGTCGGTATCTCAATACCTAGTTCAATCTCGTTACCGGCAAGTCTCTTTACTCGTTCTGTAATACATCATCTCACAACAAACTCATTAGTTGCAATGCTTGCAAGGCTTTATGTGATGTGCATTACCGAGAGGGCCCAGAGATACCTCTTCGACAATCGGAGTGACAAATCCTAATCTCGAAATATGCCAACCCAACAAGTACCTTCGGAGACACCTGTAGAGCACCTTTATAATCACCCAGTTACGTTGTGATGTTTGGTAGCACACAAAGTGTTCCTCCGGCAAACGGGAGTTGCATAATCTCATAGTCATAGGAACATGTATAAGTCATGAAGAAAGCAATAGCAACATACTAAACGATCGGCTGCTAAGCTAATGGAATGGGTCATGTCAATCAGATCATTCACCTAATGATGTGATCCCGTTAATCAAATAACAACTCTTTGTCCATGGTTAGGAAACATAACCATCTTTGATTAACGAGCTAGTCAAGTAGAGGCATACTAGTGACACTCTGTTTGTCTATGTATTCACACATGTATTATGTTTCCGGTTAACACAATTCTAGCATGAATAATAAACATTTATCATGATATAAGGAAATAAATAATAACTTTATTATTGCCTCTAGGGCATATTTCCTCAGTCTCCCACTTGCACTAGAGTCAATAATCTAGTTCACATCACCATGTGATTCAACACTAAGAGTTCACATCACCATGTGATTAACACCCATAGTTCACATCGTCATGTGACCTATACCCAAAGGGTTTACTAGAGTCAATAATCTAGTTCACATCATTTATGTGATTAACACCCAAAGAGTACTAAGGTGTGATCATGTTTTGCTTGTGAGATAATTTTAGTCAACGGGTCTGTCACATACAGATCCGTAAGTATTTTGCGAATTCTATGTCTACAATGCTCTGCACGGAGCTACTCTAGCTAATTGCTCCCACTTTCAATATGTATCTAGATCGAGACTTAGAGTCATCCAGATTTGTGTCAAAACTTGCATCGACGTAACTTTTTACGACGAACCTTTTGTCACCTCCATAATCGAGAAATATTTCCTTATTCCACTAAGGATAATTTTGACCAATGTCCAGTGATCTACTCTTAGATCACTATTGTACTCCCTTGCTTAACACAGTGTAGGGTATACAATAGATCTGGTACACATCATGGCATACTTTATAGAACCTATGGCTGAGGCATAGGGAATGACTTTCATTCTCTTTATATCTTCTGCCGTGGTCGGGCTTTGAGTCTTACTCAATTCCATACCTTGTAACACAGCCAAGAACTCTTTCTTTGACTGTTCCATTTTTGAACTACTTCAAAATATTGTCAAGGTATGTACTCATTGAAAAAACTTATCAAGCGTCTTGATCTATCTCTATAGATTTTGATGCTTAATATGTAAGCAGCTTCACCGAGGTCTTTCTTTGAAAAACTTCTTTAAAAACACTCCTTTATGCTTTGCAGAATAATTCTACATTATTTCCGATCAACAATATGTCATTCACATATACTTATCAGAAATGATGTAGTGCTCCCACTCACTTTCTTGTAAATACAGGCTTCACCGCAAGTCTGTATAAAACTATATGCTTTGATCATACTATCAAAGCGTTTATTCCAACTCCGAGAGGCTTGCACCAGTTCGTAAATGGATCGCTGGAGCTTGCACACTTTGTTAGCTCCTTTTGGATCGACAAAACCTTCCGGCTGCATCATATACAACTCTTCTTCCAGAAATCCATTCAGGAATGCACTTTTGACATCCATTTGCTGGATTTCATAAAATGCAGCAATTGCTAACATGATTCGGACAGACTTAAGCATTGCTACGGGTGAGAAGGTCTCATCATAGTCAATCCCTTGAACTTGCCGAAAACCTTTTGCGACAAGTCAAGCTTTATAGACAGTAATATTACCGCCAGTGTCAGTCTTCTTCTTGAAGATCCATTTAATTTCAATGGCTTGCCGAACAACGGGCAAGTCAACCAAAGTCCATACTTTGTTCTCATACATGGATCTCATCTCAGATTTCATGGCCTCAAGCCATTTCGCGGAATCTAGGCTCATCATCGCTTCCTGATAGTTCGCAAGTTCGTCATGGTCTAGTAACATGACTTCCAGAACAGGATTATCGTACCACTTTGGTGCGGATCTCACTCTGGTTTACCTATGAGATTCGGTATTAACTTGATCTGAAGTTACATGATCATCATCATTAGTCTTCCTCACTAATTGGTGTAGTAGTCACAAGAACAAATTTCTGTGTTGAACTATTTTCCAATAAGGGAGAAGGTACAATTACCTTATCAAGTTTTCTACTTTCCTCCCACTCACTTCTTTCGAGAGAAACTCCTTCTCTAGAAAGGATCCATTCTTAGCAACGAATGTCTTGCCTTCAGATCTGTGATAGAAGGTGTACCCAATAGTCTCCTCTGGGTATCCTATGAAGACATATTTCTCCGATTTGGGTTTGAGCTTATCAGGATGAAACTTTTTCATATAAGCATCACAATCCCAAACTTTAAGAAACGACAACTTTGGTTTCTTGCCAAACTACAGTTCAGATTGTGTCGTCTCAACGGACTTAGATGGTGCCCTTTTAAACGTGAATGCAGCTGTCTTTAATGCATAACCCCAAAACGATAGTGGTAGATCGGTAAGAGACATCATAGATCGCACCATATCTAATAAAGTACGGTTATGACGTTCGGACACACCATTATGCTGTGGTGTTCCAGGTGGCGTGAGTAGTGAAACTATTTCACATTGTTTTAACTGAAGGCCAGACTCGTAACTCAAATATTTTACCTCTGCGATCATATCGTAGAAACTTTTATTTTCTAGTTACGATGATTCTCCATTTCACTCTGAAATTCTTTGAACTTTTCAAATATTTCAGACTTGTGTTTCATTAAGTAGATATACCCATATCTGCTTAAGTCATCTGTGAAGGTGAGAAAATAACGATATCCGCCACGAGCCTCAATATTCATCGGACCACATACATCTGTATGTATGATTTCTAACAAATCTGTTGCTCTCTCCATAGTACCGGAGAACGGTGTTTTTGTCATCTTACCCATAAGGCACAGTTCGCAAGTACCAAGTGATTCATAATCAAGTGGTTCCAAAAACCCATTAGCATGGAGTTTCTTCATGCGCTTTACACCAATATGACCTAAACGGCAGTGCCACAAATAAGTTGCACTATCATTATTAACTTTGCATCTTTTGGTTTCAATATTATGATTATGTGTATCACTACGATCGAGATCCAACGAACTATTTTCATTGGGTGTGTAACCATATAAGGTTTTATTCATGTAAACAGAACAACAATTTATTCTCTTACTTAAATGAATAACCGTATTACAATAAACATGATCAAATCATATTCATGCTTAACGCAAACACCAAATAACACTTATTCAGGTTCAACACTAATCCCGAAAGTATAGTGAGTGTGCGATGATGATCATATCAATCTTGGAACCACTTCCAACACACATCGTCACTTCACCCTTAACTAGTCTCTGTTTATTCTGCAACTCCCATTTCGAGTTACTAATCTTAGCAACTGAACTAGTATCAAATACTGAGGGGTTGCTATAAACACTAGTAAAGTACACATCAATAACATGTATATCAAATATACTTATGTTCAGTTTGTCATCCTTCTTATCTGCCAATCACTTGGGGTAGTTCCGCTTCCAGTGACCAGTCCCTTTGCAGTAGAAACACTTAGTCTCAGGCTTAGGACCAGACTTGGGCTTCTTCACTTGAGCAGCAACTTGCTTGCTGTTCTTCTTGAAGTTCCCCTTCTTCCCTCTGCCCTTTTCTTGAAACTAGTGGTCTTGTCTACCATCAACACTTGATGTTTTTCTCGATTTCCACCTTCGTCAATTTCCGCATTACGAAGAGCTTGGGAATCGTTTCCGTTATCCCTTGCATATCATAGTTCATCACGAAGTTCTACTAACTTGGTGATGGTGACTAGAGAATTCTGTCAATCACTATCTTATCTGGAAGATTAACTCCCACTTATTCAAGCGATTGTAGTACTCAGACAATCTGAGCACATGCTCACTAGTTGAGCGACTCTCCTCCATCTTTTAGCTATAGAACTTGTTGGAGACTTCATATCTCTCAACTCGGGTATTTGCTTGAAATATTAACTTCAACTCCTGGAACATCTCATATGCTCCATGACGTTCAAAACGTCTTTGAAGTCCCAATTCTAAGCCATTAAGCATGGTGCACTAAACTATCAAGTAGTCATCATATTGAGCTAGCCAAACGTTCATAACGTCTGCATCTGCTCTTGCAATAGGTCCGTCACCTAGCGGTGCATCAAGGACATAATTCTTCTGTGCAGCAATGAGGATAAACCTCAGATCACGGATCCAATCCGCATCATTGCTACTAACATATTTCAACACAATTTTCTCTAGGAACATATCAAAATAAACACAGGGAAGCAACAACGCGAGCTATTGATCTACAACATAATTTGCAAAATACTACCAGGACTAAGTTCATGATAAATTTAAGTTCAATTAATCATATTACTTAAGAACTCCCACTTAGATAGACATCCCTCTAATCCTCTAAGTGATTACGTGATCCAAATCAACTAAACCATGTCCGATCATCACGTGAGATGGAGTAGTTTCATTGGTGAACATCGCTATGTTGATCATATCTGCTATATGATTCACGCTCGACCTTTCGGTCTCCGTGTTCCGAGGCCATATCTGTATATGCTTGGCTCGTCAAGTATAACCTGAGTATTCTGCGTGTGCAACTGTTTTGCACCCGTTGTATTTGAACGTAGAGCCTATCACACCCGATCATCACGTGGTGTCTCAGCACGAAGAACTTTCGCAACGGTGCATACTCAGGGAGAACACTTCTTGATAATTAGTGAGAGATCATCTTATAATGCTACCGTCAATCAAAGCAAGATAAGATGCATAAAAGATAAACATCACATGCAATCAATATAAGTCATATGATATGGCCATCATCATCTTGTGCTTGTGATCTCCATCTTCGAAGCACCGTCGTGATCACCATCGTCACCGGCGCGACACCTTGATCTCCATCGTTGCATCGTTGTCGTCTTGCCAATCTTATGCTTCCACAACTATCGCTACCGCTTAGCGATAAAGTAAAGCATTACAGCATGATTGCATTGCATACAATAAAGCGACAACCATATGGCTCCTGCCAGTTGCCAATAACTCGGTTACAAAACATGATCATCTCATACAATAAAATTTAGCATCATGTCTTGACCATATCACATCACAACATGCCCTGCAAAAACAAGTTAGACGTCCTCTACTTTGTTGTTGCAAGTTTTACGTGGCTGCTACGGGCTTAAGCAAGAACCAATCTTACCTACGCATCAAAAACACAACGATAGTTTGTCAAGTTGGTGTTGTTTTAACCTTCGCAAGGACCGGGCGTAGCCACACTCGGTTCAACTAAAGTTGGAGAAACTGTCACCCGCTAGCCACCTTTGTGCAAAGCACGTCGGGAGAACCGGTCTCGCGTAAGCGTACGCGTAATGTCGGTCCGGGCCGCTTCGTCCAACAATACCGCCAAACCAAAGTATGACATGCTGGTAAGCAGTATGACTTATATCGCCCACAACTCACTTGTATTCTACTCGTGCATATAACATCAACATATAAAACCTAGGCTCGGATGCCACTGTTGGGGAACGTAGTAATTTCAAAAAATTTCCTACGCACACACAAGATCATGGTGATGCATAGCAACGAGAGGGGAGAGTGTGATCTACGTACCCTTGTAGGTCGACAACGGAAGCGTTAGCACAACGTGGTTGATGTAGTCGTACGTCTTCACGGCCCGACCGATCAAGCACCGAAACTACGGCACCTCCGAGTTCTAGCACACGTTCAGCTCGATGACGATCCCTGGACTCCGATCCAGCAAAGTGTCGGGGAAGAGTTCCGTCAGCACGACGGCGTGGTGACGATCTTGATGTACTACTATCGCAGGGCTTCGCCTAAGCACCGCTACAATATTATCAAGGACTATGGTGGAAGGGGCACCGCACACGGCTAAGAATATGATCACGTGGATCAACTTGTGTCTCTAGGGGTGCTCCCTGCCTCCGTATATAAAGGTTCAAGGGGGAGGCCAAGGGGGGGGAGTCCTCCTCCTAGTGGAGTAGGACTCCCCTTTCCTAGTCCAATTAGGATCTTAAGGGGGAAGAAAGAGAGGGAGAGGGAGAGGGAAAGGGGGCCGTGCCCCCCCTCCTAGTCCTATTCGGACTCCCCATGAGGGGGGGGGGCGGCGCCACCTCTTGGGCTGCTGCCCTCTCTCTCCCCTCAGGCCCAATAAGGCCCATTACTTCCCCGGGGGGTTCCGGTAACCCCTCCGGCACTCCGGTTTTATCCGAAATCACCCGGAACACTTCCGGTGTCCGAATATAGCCGTCCAATATATCAATCTTTATGTCTCGACCATTTCGAGACTCCTCGTCATGTCCGTGATCACATCCGGGACTCCGAACTAACTTCGGTACATCAAAATGCATAAACTCATAATAACTGTCATCGTAACGTTAAGCGTGCGGACCCTACGGTTCGAGAACAATGTAGACATGACTGAGACAAATCTCCGGTCAATAACCAATAGCGGGACCTGGATGCCCATATTGGCTCCTACATATTCTACAAAGATCTTTATTGGTCAGACCGCATAACAACATACGTTGTTCCCTTTGTCATCGGTATGTTACTTGCCCGAGATTCGATCGTCGGTATCCAATACCTAGTTCAATCTCGTTACCTGCAAGTCTCTTTACTCGTTCCGTAATACATCATCTCGCAACTAACTCATTAGTTGTAATTCTTGCAAGGCTTATGTGATGTGCATTAGCGAGAGGGCCCAGAGATACCTCTCCGACAATCGGAGTGACAAATCCTATTCTCGAAATACGCCAACCCAACATCTACCTTTGGAGACACCTGTAGAGCTCCTTTATAATCACCCAGTTACGTGGTGACGTTTGGTAGCACACAAAGTGTCCCTCCGGCAAACGGGAGTTGCATAATCTCATAGTCATAGGAACATGTATAAGTCATGAAGAAAGCAATAGCAACATACTAAACGATCGGGTGCTAAGCTAATGGAATGGGTCATGTCAATCAGATCATTCACCTAATGATGTGATCCCGTTAATCAAATAACAACTTCTTTGTTCATGGTTAGGAAACATAACCATCATTGATTCAACGAGCTAGTCAAGTAGAGGCATACTAGTGACACTAAGTTTGTCTATGTATTCACACATGTATTATGTTTCCGGTTAATACAATTCTAGCATGAATAATAAACATTTATCATGATATGAGGAAATAAATAATAAATTTATTATTGCCTCTAGGGCATATTTCCCTTCAGTTACTATACCTTTTACCACACTTGTGCTTCAAAGTAGCACCATGATCTTGATGATAGAGAGTCTCCTATGTTGTCACTTTCATATACTAGTGGGAATTTTTCATTATAGAACTTGGCTTGTATATTCCAATGCTGGGCTTCCTCAAAATGCCCTAGGTCTTCATGAGCAAGAAAGTTGGATGCAGACCCACTTAGTTTATTTTTGAGCTTTCACATACTTATAGCTCTAGTGCATCCGTTGCATGGAAATCCCTACTCACTCACATTGATATCTATTGATGGGCATCTCCATAGCCCGTTGATATGCCTAGTTGATGTGAGACTATCTTCTCCTTTTTTTTCTCCACAACCACCACTCTATTCCACCTATAGTGCTATATCCATGGCTCACGCTCATGTATTGCGTGAAGATTGAAAAAGTTTTGAGAATGTCAAAAGTATGAAACAATTGCTTGGCTTGTCATCGGGGTTGTGCATGATTTAAATACTTTGTGTGGTGAAGATAGGGCATAGCCAGACTATATGATTTTGTAGGGATAACTTTCTTTAGCCATGTTATTTTGAGAAGACATAATTGCTTAGTTAGTATGCTTGAAGTATTATTATTTTTATGTCAATATGAACTTTTGTCTTGAATCTTTCGGATCTGAATATTCATGCCAAAATTAAGAAGAATTACATTAAAATTATGTTAAGTAGCACTCCGCATCAAAAATTCTGTTTTTATCATTTACCTACTCGAGGACGAGCAGGAATTAAGCTTGGGGATGCTTGATACGTCTCCAATGTATCTATAATTTTTGATTGCTCCATGATATATTATCTACAGTTTTGGACATTATTGGGCTTTATTATGCACTTTTATATTATTTTTGGGACTAACCTATTAACCGGAGGCCCGGACCAGAATTGCTGTTTTTGCCTATTTTAGGGTTTCGAAGAAAAGGAATATCAAACGGAGTCCAAACAGAATGAAACCTTCGGGAACGTGATTTTCTCAACGAACAAGACCCAGGAGACTTGGACCCTATGTCAAGACACAAAAAAGGAGGCCACGAGGTAGGGGGCGTGCCTACCCCCCTACCCCCCAGGCGCGCCCTCCACCCTCGTGAGCCCCCTGTTGCTCCACCGACGTACTCCTTCCTCCTATATATACCCACGTACCCCCAAACGATCAGATACGGAGCCAAAACCCTAATTCCACCGCCGCAACTTTCTGTATCCACGAGATCCCATCTTGGGGCCTGTTCCGGAACTCCGCCGGAGGGGGCATCGATCACGGAGGGCTTCTACATCAACACCATAGCCCCTCCGATGAAGTGTGTGTAGTTTACTTCAGACCTACGGGTCCATAGTTGGTAGCTAGATGGCTTCTTCTCTCTTTTTGGATCTCAATACAATGTTCTCCCCCTCTCTTGTGGAGATCTATTCGATGTAATCTTCTTTTTGCGGTTTGTTTGTTGAGACCGATGAATTGTGGGTTTATGATCAAGTCTATCTATGAACAATATTTGAATCTTCTCTGAATTCTTTTATGTATGATTGGTTATCTTTGCAAGTCTCTTTGAATTATCAGTTTCGTTTGGCCTACACTAGTAGAAAAAGGGTCAAACGTGAAGCACATTAGCGCCGGTTTGAATTTGAGCCGGCACAATGGTACCATTAGTGCCGGTTCGAACGGCTATGCATTAATGTCGGTTCGTGTTGAACCTTTAGTACCGGTTCGTGCCACGAACCGATACTAAAGGGGTGATGGCAGGCTGGCGTCAGGCCGGGGCCCCACGATCACCTTTAGTACCGCTTCGTGTCACAAACCGGTACTAAAGGGCCAACCTTTAGTACCGGTTTGTGCCACGAACCGGTACTAAAGGGGTCTGACCTATAGTACCGGTTTGTGACACAAACCGGCACTATAGGGCAATTTTCAAACTCTACCCCCCCCCTCGCGTGTCGCCATTTCAGTTCTGAAAAAATCAAAAGAAAATGATAAAAACTTCAAAAAATAAAATCCTTCGAGAGGTAGTTATATTACTACATCTACTAGTTAGGAAAATTTGAAAACTTAAATTTGGACATGTTTTGCAAAAAGTGTAGGGAAAATGTAAAACGGCTATAACTTTTGCATACGATGTCGGAAAAAAACGTATACTATATCAAAAAATTCAGCACGAAAATCCGCATCCGATGGAGACCGCCTATGGCCTGGTTGCAATTTTTTAGAATCCTCAAATTCCAAAAGGAAAAAAAGATATGGTCAAATTTCAGTTTTTTTTAAATTTTTTTTGTTAAATCTGGTCAAACTACTTATTCAAGAAGTATTAATGTTACTACATAATTATTCAAGAATATTAGTGTTACTAAATAATTATTTCAATTTTTTGAATTTTGGTCAAATCTGGTCAAACTATGGTCAAACTATGGTCAAACTTATTCAAGAAATATTAGTGTTACCAAATAATTACTGTTTTTTAGAATAATAGTTTCAAACTCAAATAATGAAATGTGTGACTTCATGCTCAAGCTAAACTCCTGAGGGTTAATAGGATTGACATCTTACTATTGTCAGGAAAACAACAAGTGCAGACTTGGAAACGAAGGAGAATAGAACCCGAAAGTTAAGCGTGCTCGGGCTGGAGTAGTGAGAGGGAAGGGTGACCGGTCGGGAAGTTAGATGATTTGGAATGAGTGATCCACACTTGAGCAGTTGAGAGAGGTGATTAGAGACTAGATCACCAAATAATTAAGAAAAATTAAAAATCGAAAAATAATAAAAAAAATCAAAAAAAAAACCAACCGGTACTAAAGGTCCCCCATACCAGGGCGCGAGCTCACGCCACGTGGTGGCACTTTAGCGCCGGTTCGTGCCGAACCAGTACTAAAGGGGGGCCTTTAGTGCCCACCAATTAGTGCCGGTTATGGAACCGGCACTAAAGGCCCTTACGAACCGGTTTTAAAGCTCCGTTTTCTACTAGTGCTACTAGATTGATCTTTCTTGCAATGGGAGAAGTGCTTAGTTTTGGGTTCAATCTTGCAGTGTCCTTTCCCAGTGACAATAGGGGCAGCAAGGCACGTATTGTATTGTTGCCATCGAGGATAACAAGATGGGGTTTTCATCATATTGCATGAGTTTATCCCTCTACATCACGTCATCTTGCTTAAGACGTTACTCTGTTTTTAACTTAATACTCTAGATGCATGCTGGATAGCGGTCGATGAGTGGAGTAATAGTAGTAGATGCAGGCAGGAGTCGGTCTACTTGTCTCGAACGTGATGCCTATATACATGATCATACCTAGATTTTCTCATAACTACGCTCAATTCTGTCAATTGCTCAACAGTAATTTGTTCACCCACCGTACAATACGTATGCTCTTGAGAGAAGCCACTAGCAACAATTATGGCGATACAAGTCATACTGCTTACCAGCATGTCACACTTTGGTTCGGCGGTATTGTTGGATGAAGCGGCCCGGACCGACATTACGCGTAAGCTTACGCGAGACTGGTTCTACCGACATGCTTTGCACACAGGTGACTGGCTAGTGTCAGTTTCTCCAACTTTAGTTGAACCGAGTGTGTCTACGCCCGGTCCTTGAGAAGGTTAAAATAACACTAACTTGACGAACTATCGTTGTGGTTTTGATGCGTAGGTAAGAACGGTTCTTGCTCAGCCTGTAGCAGCCACGTAAAACTTGCAACAACAAAGTAGAGGACGTCTAACTTGTTTTTGCAGGGCATGTTGTGATGTGATATGGTCAGGGCATGATGCTATATTTTATTGTATGGGATGATCATGTTTTGTAACCGAGTTATCGGCAACTGGCAGGAGCCATATGGTTGTCGCTTTATTGTATGCAATGCAATCGCCCTGTAATGCTTTACTTTATCACTAAGCGGTAGCGATAGTCATAGAAGCATAAGTTGGCGAGACGAAAACGATGCTACGATGGAGATCAAGGTGTCACACCGGTGACAATGGTGATCATGACGGTGCTTCGGAGATGGAGATCACAATCACAAGATGATGATGGCCATATCATATCACTTACATTGATTGCATGTGATGTTTTTCTTTTATGCATCTTATCTTGCTTTGACTAACGGTAGCATTATAAGATGATCTCTCACTAAATTATCAAGATATAAGTGTTCTCACTGAGTATGCACCATGGCAAAAGTTCTTCGTGCTGAGACAACACGTGATGATCGGGGGTGATAGGCTCTATGTTCAAATAGAACGGGTGCAAAACAGTTGCACACGCGGAATACTCAGGTTAAACTTGACGAGCCTAGCATATAACAGATATGGCCTCAGAACACTGAGACCGAAAGGTCGAGCGTGAATCATATAGTAGATATGATCAACATAGTGATGTTCACCATTGAAACTACACCATATCACGTGATGATCGGACATGGTTTAGTTGATTTGGATCACGTGATCACTTAGAGGATTAGAGGGATGTCTATCTAAGTGGGAGTTCTTAAGTAATATGATTAATTGAACTTTAATTTATCATGAACTTAGTCCTGGTAGTATTAGCATATCTATGTTGTAGATCAATAGCTCGCGATGTTGCTCCCCGTTTATTGTGTTCCTAGAGAAAAACTATGTTGAAAAATGTTAGTAGCAATGATTCGGATTGGATCCGTGATCTGAGGATTATCCTTATTGCTGCACAGAAGAATTATGTCCTTCAAGCACCGCTAGGTGACAGACCTATTACAGGAGCAGATGCAGACGTTATGAACGTTTGGCTAGCTCAATATGATGACTACTCGATAGTTTAGTGCACCATGCTTAACGGCTTAGAATCGTGGCTTCAAAGACGTTTTGAATGCCATGGAGCATATAATATGTTCCAAGAGTTGAAATTGGTATTTCATACTCATGCCCGTGTCGAGAGGTGTGAGACCTCTGATAGTACTTTTCCTACAAGATGGAGGAGAATAGCTCAACCAGTGAGCATGTGCTCAGATTGTCTGAGTACTACAATCGTTTGAATCAAGTGGGAGTTAATCTTCCAGATAAAATAGTGATTGACAGAATTCTCTAGTCACCATCACCAAGTTAGTCGAACTTCATGATGAAGTATAGTATGCAAGGGATGATGAAAACGATTCCTGAGCTTTTCATGATGATGAAAATCGATGAAGGTAGAAATCAAGAAAGAGCATCAAGTGTTCATGATTAACAAGACCACTAGTTTCAAGAAAAAGGGCAAAGGGAAAGAAAGGGAACTTCAAGAAGAACAGCAAGTAAGTTGCTGCTCAAGTGAAGAAGCCCAAGTCTGGACCTAAGCATGAGACTAAGTGCTTCTACTGCAAAGGGACTGATCACTGGAAGCGGAACTACCCCAAGTATTTGGCAGATAAGAAGGATGGCAAAGTGAACAGTGCTATATTTGATATACATGTTATTGATGTGTACTTTACTAGTGTTTATAGCAACCCCTCGGTATTTGATACTGGTTTAGTTGCTAAGAGTAGTAACTCGAAATGAGAGTTGCAGAATGAACAGAGACTAGTTAAGGGTGAAGTGACGATGTGTGTTGGAAGTGGTTCCAAGATTGATATGATCATCATCGCACACTCCCTATACTTTCGGGATTAGTGTTAAACCTAAATAAATGTTATTTGGTGTTTGCGTTGAGCATGAATATGATTTGATCATGTTTATTGCAATACGGTTATTCATTCAAGAAGCGATGGTGAGCCCAGATTCCGCGAAATGGCTTGAAGCCATGAAATCTGAGATGGGATCCATGTATGAGAACAAAGTGTGGACTTTGGTTGACTTGCCCGTTGATCGGCAAGCCATAGAAAATAAATGGATCTTCAAGAGGAAGACGGACGCTGATAGTAGTGTTACTATCTACAAAGCTAGACTTGTCGAAAAAGGTTTTGACAAAGTTCAAGGTGTTGACTATGATGAGATTTTCTCACTCGTAGAGATGCTTAAGTCTGTCAGAATCATGTTAGCAATTGCCAAATTTGATGAAATATGGCAAATGGATATCAAAACTACATTCCTGAATGGATTTCTAGAAGAAGAGTTGTATATGATGCAACCAGAAGGTTTTAACGATCCAAAGGGTGCTAACAAAATGTGCAAGCTCCGGCGATCCATATATGGACTGGTGCAAGCATCTCGGAGTTGGAATATACGCTTTGATGAGTTGATCAAGCATATGCAGACTTGCGGCGAAGCCTGTATTTACAAGAAAGTGAGTGGAGCTCTGTAGCATTTCTGATATAATATGTGGATGACATATTGCTGATTGGAAATGATATGGAATTTCTGGATAGCATAAAAGGATACTTGAATAAATTTTTTTCAAAGAGAGACCTCGGTGAAGCTACTTACATATTGAGCATCAAGATCTATAGAGATAGATCAAGACGCTTGATAAGTTTTTTCAATGAGTACATACCTTGACAAGATTTTGAAGTAGTTCAAAATGGAATAGTCAAAGAAGGAGTTCTTGCCTGTGTTGCAAGGTGTGATGTTGAGTAAGACTCAAAACCCGACCACGGCAGAAGATAGAGAGAGAATGAAAGTCATTCCCTATGCCTCAGCCATAGGTTCTATAAAGTATGCCATGCTGTGTACCAGACCTATTGTATACCCTGCCCTGAGTTTGGCAAGGGAGTACAATAGTGATCTGGAGTAGATCACTGGACATTGGTCAAAATTATCCTTAGTGGAATGAGGATATGTTTCTCAATTATGGAGGTGACAAAAGGTTCGTCGTAGAGGGTTACGTCGATGCAAGTTTTGACACTGATCGAGATGACTCTAAGTCTCAATCTGGATACATATTGAAAGTGGGAGCAATTAGCTAGAGTAGCTCCGCGCAGAGCATTGTTGACATAGAAAATTGCAAAATATATACGGATCTGAATGTGGCAGGCCCGTTGACTAAACTTCCCTCACAAGCAAAACATGATCACACCTTAGTACTCTTTGGGTATTAATCACATAGCGATGTGAACTAGATTATTGACTCTAGTAAACCCTTTGGGTGTTGGTCACATGACGATGTGAACTATGGGTGTTAATCACATGGTGATGTGAACTATTCATGTTAAATCACATGGCGATGTGAACTAGATTATTGACTCTAGTGCAAGTGGGAGACTGAAGGAAATATGCCCTAGAGGCAATAATAAAGTTATTATTTATTTCCTTATTTCATGATAAATGTTTATTATTCATGCTAGAATTATATTAACCGGAAACATAATACATGTGTGAATACATAGACAAACAGAGTGTCACTAGTATGCCTCTATTTGACTAGCTCGTTGAATCAAAGATGGTTAAGTTTCCTAGCCATAGACATGAGTTGTCATTTGATTAATGGGGTCACATCATTAGGAGAATGATGTGATTGACTTGACCCATTCCGTTAGCTTAGCACTTGATCGCTTAGTTTGTTGCTATTGCTTTCTTCATGACTTATACATGTTCCTATGACTATGAGATTATGCAACTCCCTTTTACCGGAGGAATACTTTGTGTGCTACCAAACATCACAACGTAACTGGGTGATTATAAAGGTGCTCTACAGGTGTCTCCGAAGGTACTTGTTCGGTTGGCGTATTTCGAGATTAGGATTTGTCACTCCGATTGTCGGAGAGGTATCTCTGGGCCCACTCGGTAATACACATCACTTAAGCCTTGCAAGCATTGTAACTAATGAGTTAGTTGCGGGATGATGTGTTATGGAACGAGTAAAGAGACTTGCCAGTAACGAGATTGAACTTGGTATTGAGATATCGACGATCGAATCTCGGGCAAGTAACATACCGATGACAAAGGGAACAAACGTATGTTGTTATGTGGTTCGACCGATAAAGATCTTCGTAGAATATGTAGAAGCCAATATGGGCATCGAGGTTCCGCTATTGGTTATTGACCAGAGAAGTGTCTCGGTCATGTCTACATAGTTCTTGAACCTGTAGGGTCCGCGCGCTTAACGTTCGTTGACGATATAGTATTATATGAGTTATGCATGTTGGTGATCGAATGTTGTTCGGAGTCCCGGATGAGATCACGGACATGACGAGGAGCTCCGGAATGGTCCAGAGGTAAAGATTCATATATTGGATGATATGGTTAGGCCAAGGGGTCAGGCCCACGGGGC
The DNA here is from genome assembly GCF_003073215.2 of Triticum urartu. Classification (NCBI taxonomy): domain Eukaryota; kingdom Viridiplantae; phylum Streptophyta; class Magnoliopsida; order Poales; family Poaceae; genus Triticum; species Triticum urartu. The sequence continues at coordinate 10,926,110 of NC_053023.1, forward strand.
TATAAGTCGGTGCAAAAGGAGTTTTGTGGAGGCCAGGGGGCCAAACGCCGGAGATCCTGGCGTCTGGCCCTGGGCCAGACGCCGAGGCCCATGGCGTCTGGGCCAGTCGCCAAGGATTGTGGCCTTTGGTCCTGGAGTCCGAGTGGGACTCTTGCCTTTCGGGCAAAACCAACTTTGAGGAGGCTTTTGCTCCAAGTTTCGACCCCCGGGCTCAACATATAAATAGAGGGGCAGGGCTAGCACCAAAGACACATCAAGAAACCAAGCCGTGTGTCGGCTACCCCGTCCCCTCTAGTTTATCCTTCATCATAGTTTTCGTAGTGCTTAGGCGAAGCCCTGCGAAGATTGTTCTTCACGAACACTGTCACCACGCCGTCGTGCTGCCGGAACTCATCTACTACTTCGCCCCTCTTGCTGGATCGAGAAGGCGAGGACGTCACCGAGTCGAACGTGTGCAGAACTCGGAGGTGTCGTGCTTTCGGTACTTGGATCGGTCGGATCGTGAAGACGTACGACTACATCAACCGCGTTGATATAACGCTTCCGCTTTCGGCCTACGAGGGTACGTAGACATACTCTCCCCTCTCGTTGCTATGCATCACCATGATCCTGTGTGTGCGTAGGAAATTTTTTTGAAATTACTACGTTCCCCAACACACACTACCTCCAAAAGCAAAACTTTCTACCTATCAACACCATTTTAGTGAAAACCGCTTCATGCATAAGTATGCGAAAGAAAGGGCCATTTGTCTTTACCATGCCTTTTCGAAGTCTATTTTGAAGATGACTCCACTCAAAATTTAAAAGTGAAGCTCATGTATAGTTTCATGCAGCACAACAAACTCCATCTAGTATGCTGCGTCCTTGCATAAACGTTGTTTGTTTTACCACATGGTCAAGCACACTGTTCAACCAATTAGTTGCAATCTTCGTAAAGATTTTAAAGCTTGCATTTACAAGGAAAATCGGTCGATATTGTTGAATATGACTAGCCTCCTTATTCAAGCTGTGGATTTAGTTAAGCTTTGCATACCGAGCTAACTTGGGTCGCTCCTTGCACTAGCCAGGGTCACTATAGATGTGCGTCCGTTCAAGCTAGCCTTAGAATTGTTGCAAGCATAGTTGGCACTTAGCATGGCGTATTGCAGGAGACTAGAAGTGAGATGATTCCGGACTGGGCAAGATGGTGAACAACATATGTACAAGGTAAGGGCATATCCAAGGGCAGTCCTCACACCACCCTCAAGTGTCCAAGAAGAAGAGAGTCGAGACATTGTCCAAACAACTCCCATCAAAGATGCGCCTACCGACTGGCTGTCCCTAAACCTGTCCTATTTCTCAGAATAGTCTGGAAGCCCATATTTGGCGCCAAGTCATGTGTGCATCAATTTGATGTCCAGTGGAGTTTGATTATTAGTTTTTGGATATTGTTAGTTGTTGGATATGCGTGCCATTTAAAAGTTGACCCCATGCACCTAAACATATGAATTGATAATTATGTTATCATTGCAGAAAAATGACTACCTTATCATGAAAAGGAAACCAATATAAGTTCTTTTAGAGTTGAGTTGTGGGACTTAATTTCTCTTTGATTTTAGTTGCTGAAGGAACTCAACGTAAGTTCTTCTAGAATTGATTTATTGGATTTAAGTTCTCTTTGATTTGAGTTACTTGTTCAATTGCTACCTTCCAAACATGGAACAATGCTTTCTTTTATTGTCAATTCTCTTTGTCCTTTGTTTCTTCCTCCCTTTTCCTTCTTTCGAATGGGACTTCATGACTTCATGAAAATGGCTGCATTTGCAAGTGCGGCTTATGCTAATCCTTTATCTATTATATACTAAAAGCACAATATAATGTCCTCTTCGAGGCACCGAGTCAATTCACATCAACTAAATTAGGATTTAGCGTGAGAACCGAAATCATAAGGTGAACATTGATTTTGGTGGAGCTTTGTTAAACTAAAAAATATAAAATTGTAAGAACTACATAATTACATAATACAATCAATGTGTGGTTTAATCTTTGATATTGACCGATACCTACGGCTGTTAGATTGTAACTTAATTTCATCTGCTATAGAAATATCTCAAGCTAAAGGGTTGGTTGATGTAAAAAAATGCATTCTACTTGCTTGTGAGCTACAATGCGATTGTGTAGACAACTAGACATAATTTGTGCCAGATTGGCATAAATAAGTTGTTTTCACTACCTTGTTAAGACTATATTTTCCCGCATGGATCCAGCTCCACATTAGATCTTCTGTATACCTTCGAGGCAAACCGTTAGTCGACATTAAGAAAAATATTTTATAGTCGATTCCATAATTTAGTGGCTATCATCAATTAAAGTACAGAAACAAAATGATACATAAAATTCATAATTATTTAGCAAAGCCTTGCTCTCAAGTCTTCACGTCTTATTTTCAAGATTATACTAATTCCTGGAAGTAGTCAAAATCATTAACAACTGTGATATATATTGACAACATTGGCATCAGATACAAATTGCTGGCAATGTCGTCAGTTAATGTCATGTACAAATGATACATATGCTGATTAATTTGGTGTTTTGGGAACGCCATGACTATTCACCGCCAGACTAAACATGATTAAATATGTTTATCATCTGCATGATATTTTAATTCATATAAACATTTATGGTGGCTTATAGAAGAATATTATGTTTAATCATTTGATATGAGCCAAAATTTATTCTATTACACTTTCGAGACATTATAGACTACAACCTCGCATTTATAGGGGCCAAAAATAGATGTTATTCTACAAAGTATTCACTGAAATTATCTAACTTGGCCAAATATAAAAAATATTATTAAGCCTAGCCAAAGGAAAATAATATAATCAATCTGTGTTAAAAATATTCTACAATTTATTTTATTGTTGTTAAGCAACAGAGTGGTATGCACAATAGTAATGGTCGAAGTTATGTCATAAAGACTATATCCATGCATAGTGGTATGTAAAATGGAATTTTTTTAGCTTTTTATGCACTCTACAAACCATTTTTATGGGAATGCGGTACAGGAAGCAATACTGTTTTTCAAGGAATAAGAACCCATTTTCACCTCCATGAGAACTTGAACCAGGGAGGTTGGATTGTACAGCCACTTCCTAACCAAATGAGCTAGGCCACTTCTTCAATTGACTATACATGAGAAAAAATATTCATTATTATGTCATATGACATGTTAACCACTATGTCCTCCATCTAAAATTATGTCTTTTGATATATTTTCATAACTACACACCATGTTTACTACTCCCTCCGATCCATATTGATTGTCGTTACCTTAGTACAATGTTGTACTATAAGTCAGCGACAATTTACATGGATCGGAGGGAGTATATGCTAAGATTTATGAAGCATGCAATGAAGAAATTGACTAGTGATTAAATAAAAAAAGCAAAATAATCTTCTAGTAGACACCAAAAATCAGTGAACCATGTTGTTTTGATTTGTTGAACCTTATTCTCACATAACATCACCTGACCATTGATTTGATGAACACTTATTTTAGAAATATATCAATCCCCACAATTATAGCTAAACATTACTATAATGTTGCTCTATTAAACCCTAATTATTGGACCACATCAGTTAAATCTTTGTAACTCTACATATAGTATCAATGAGAAGCCGGCATAAATTTTAAACTAGCATAATAATCTAAAATGACATCAAATTTATCAGCTAGCTCACAGTAGCACAAGCGAGATATATGCTCCTTAATATGGTGCTTTTGGGTACAACATGACTATTCACCCCAAAATATGTTCCATTGGGCTAGTTTCCTAAGTATCAAAATTCAAAGTAACTAACATAATTTGGATATGATCTAAATGAGTCTTGAATTATATGGATAACAGGTATTCAAGGATACTAAGGAGAAAGATAATTGCAGTTATAGTCCGGATATGATTGAGCAAGAGAATTTTATACTGAAGAAGTGTGGTGGCCTTCCTCTTGCCATATCCACCGTAGGCAACTTCTTAGCAAGCAAACCTAAAACAGCAATTGAGTGGAGGAATTTGAACAAACACATTAGTGCCGAGCTCGAGATCAACCCAGAGCTTGGGATGATCAAGACAGTTCTCACCTCGAGCTACGAAGGTTTACCGTATCTTCTCAACCCCTGCTTCTTATATTTGTCAATATTTTCTGAAGACCAAGACATCAGATGGAAACGATTGGTTAGACGGTGGATAGCAGAGGGTTACTCAAGGGGGATACGGGGCATGGCTGCAGAGGAAATTGGGACCGGCTATATCACGCAGCTTATCAGGAGGACCATGGTTCAACCATCAAAAGGGGCAACCCGTAGCACTAGAAGGATTGTCTTTTTGCAAGTTCACGATGAAATTGGGATCTCAAAGGCAGTGGAAGAAAACCTTGTCACTACACTGGAGGGAAGCTGCAACATAAACACCGAAGGTAAAATTCGTCACCTTGCTGTAAGCAGTAGCTGGAGAAGGGATCGGGATGCTTTTGAGTGTGCACTGGATCTATCATGCTTAAGATCGCTAACAATATTTGGAGCATGGGAATCATTTTTCATTTCTGATAAGATGAGATTCCTCCGAGTGCTGGATCTTGAAGACACAGAGGGTATAGCAGATCATGATCTCCATCAAATTTGTCAGCTTTTTCTTCTGAGCTACCTCTCTCTACGGAGACGTGATGGTATTTTACGGTTACCAAACAAATTCATTGTGATGGTATTTTACGGTTCCTGCAGACGCTAGATATCAGAGATACAGAATGTTAGTTCCCAGATCAAAACGTGAAGTAGCTAGCTTAGGAAAATAAGGACAGAGACGATGGTTTTGGTGCTGCCCAAATTCGCAGCTTTTCAATCTCGTTTCGTTTGCTTTATATATGGCTCAATGAACCGACCTCACGTCCAACACGGCCTCCTAACTTGCCCAAGACGACGTGACCCAGATCACAGGTCAATCTGGTTTAGGACTCTACTTAACTCCTAGAGATTGGATGGAAAACGACTAAGGAATCACCTTATACTTCGGCTATCCTGTACAGACTCGACGAACTCGATTCAGCCTAATATATAGCATGTGCTGTAACTCACATTCACCCCCCTAAGCACAAATGCGACTACTTAACAGCCACGACTCCAATCTTCTCGCACATCTCCTGAAACTTCAGTCTTCCCAACGACTTCGTTAGTATATCTGCGAGTTGATCTTTAGTGCTGACATAATCCACCTCCACCTTGCCTTCTTCTACACATTCTCTGATGTAATGGTACCTTATATCAATGTGCTTGCTGCGATCATGATGAATGGGGTTTTTGCACAACGATATTGTGGATTTGTTATCAACTCTAAGCTTTACTTGTTCTGGCTGCTGGTTCGTCAAATCAGCAAGGAGTCTACTGAGCCACACTCCTTGACACGCCGCTGTCGCCGCTGCAATGTATTCGGCTTCACAAGATGAGAGGGCAACCACCTTTTGCTTCTGCGATAACCAAGTGATCAGATTTTCTCCCAGAAAGTATGCAACGCCCGATGTACTCTTTCGGTCATCTACATCCCCTGCCAAGTCACTATCGCTATAGCCCACTAGAAGTGATTTGTCTTCCTTCCTCCTTGTGTACTTGCAGCCATACTTCAGAGTCCCTTTCACATATCTCAAAATTTGTTTCACAACAGTCAAATGCTCAGTGGTAGGGTTCTCCATGTACCTGCTTACTATGCCAACCGAGTATGCCAAATCTGGCCTAGTGTTCACAAGATATCGTAAACTTCCGACAATACTTCGGTACTCGGTTGAATCAACAGTCGGCGCCTTGCTCCTCTTGCTCAACTTCAGCCTCGCCTCCATAGGCGTTTGTGAAGGATTACAATCCTCCATGCCACAATTCTGCAAGATCTTCAAGGCATATGCCTCCTGGCACAACGTGATCCCGTCTTTACTTTGACGCACCTCGATCCCGAGGTAATAGCTTAACAAGCCCAGATCACTCATTTTAAATAATTCATTCATTTGCTTCTTGAACCTTCCAATTTCCCTTTCATTAGCTCCTGTGATCAAGATATCATCTACATACACGCCAATAAGGAGACAGTCTGAACCGGTGCCTCTCTTGTACATAGCGTGCTCAAGCGGACACTTCACAAAACCGAGTGAAATCAAGGTGCTATCAAGTTTGGTATTCCATGCCCTAGGTGCCTGTCGCAAGTCATACAAAGCTTTATGCAATTTGAATACTTTATGCTCTTCTCCCTTCTTGATAAAACCAGTGGGCTGCTTCACGTACACTTCTTCCTCTAGTTCTCCATTCAGAAACGTAGACTTCACATCCATATGGTGTAAAAACCAAGCTTCTTGGGCTGCTAGAGCAATCAACAACCGTACTGATTCCATTCGTGCAACTGGAGCAAATACTTCTTCAAAATCTACACCCTGCTGCTAGACATATCCTTTGGCTACCAAACGAGCCTTATGCTTCACCACGGCACCCTCTGAGTTCTTTTTAACTTTGAAGACCCACTTGAGACCTATTGCTTTGTGCCCATCAGGAAGATTAACAAGACTCCATGTGTCATTATCCTGGATTGAACCAAGCTCGTCATCCATAGCTTTACGCCATGATTCTTCTTCATTCGCCTCCTTGAACGTGGCTGGTTCTTCTGTGATGAGTAGACACTCCCTTCTGACCTTTTTCATCCTCACTGGATTGATCTTCCGAAGAGCCTCCTTAGGGTAGAGATCTAGGACTCGCCGGAGTTTCACCGGCGTTGCTGCTCTTCCCGGAGTCCGCTCAGGGGACCCAGCCACCGTGCTTTGTCCCACTGAACTTGGAGAGTCTTCATCTACTGTTGTGGACATTGTTGGCTGCTGCGTGTCGACCGTGGCACTAGGTGCTGCACCACCAGTAGCTGATCCTGTGTCGCCGTCTTCAGTCCACCATGGATCGTCCACCCACGGTGAGGAGCAGCTCGGCGACCCATAACTTGGCACTTTTGTTTGTGCTGATGGAGTAGCCGGCGCACCGTCACCTAGGTCGTCGTCGTCGTCGACATCATGGCCATCTCCGTGCCCGTCGTCGTCATGGTTATGGCCTGCATGGTTGATGTGATTATATGTCACAACAAAAATATCATCACCTTGCGTGGGGCGATCTGCTACTACTGCGTCGTCCCAATTCCATGCCTTTTCTTCATCAAATACTATGTCACGTGACACTTGCACTTTCTTCATCACGGGATTGTAGACTCGATATGCTTTGGACCCGGCCTCATAACCGAGTAGGATAGTTGGGGAGCTCCTGTCCGCCAACTTGCCAACATGCCCTCCCACGGTCTTCACATGTGCTATGCATCCGAACGTGCGGAGGTGATCGACTGTGGGTTTTCTGCCGCACCATGCTTCATACGGCATTCTTCCGACAACACTCTTCGTCGGAGCTCTATTGAGTAAATACACTGCGGTAGTCACGGCTTCTCCCCAGAATTTTCCTGGCAATTTCTTGCTTTTTAGCATACTTCTTGCCATTGCGACTATGGTCTGATTTCTGCGCTCCACAACGCCGTTTTGCTGCGGAGTATAGGGTGCCGTCAAGTACCGCTTAATGCCATGTTTTTCACAGTATGCCTTGAACTCATTAGAGTTAAATTCCCCACCACGATCTGTACGTAACGCTTTCAGCTTCTCTTCTGACTCCACTTCAGCGGCAGTCTTGATTTTCCTGAAAGCTTCCAAAGCCTCATCTTTGGTCTTCAGTAGTACTAGCCACATGTACCGACTGAAATCATCAACAATCAGCAAGAAATACTTCTTCCCTGCAGGAGTCGCTGGTGTGATTGGTCCACACAAGTCACCATGAACAAGCTCCAGTACCTTCGAAGCTCTAAACTTTGCCTCCCTCGGGAACACGGCTCGCCGCTGCTTGCCAACAAGGCAGCCATTGCACAGCTGATCAACATGATCTACACATGGCAGCCCTCGTACCATATTCTTCTGGCCGAGCTGCCGTAGGGCATGGAAATTAAGATGCCCATAGCTGAGTGCCACCTCCAAGCTTCTTCATCAAAGTTTGCCAACAGACACACCGGATCAGCACGGTCTAGGTTCAAAACATACAGCCTGTTCCTCGACCGCTTCACATGCATCATCAGTTTTCTCTCGCGATCATACCCCCATAGGTATCCATCCTCGAGCACAATTTTACACCCACGCTCCTCAAGCTGTCCTAGACTTATAATGTTTGTCTTTAGACGGGGGATGTAATACACATCTGTAAGCACCTTGTGCTCACCACTCTTTGACTCGAAGATGACAGTCCCTTTACCTTTGATTGGGACCGTCGTGCCATCGCCAAACCTGACTGTTCCGTTGACTGCTGCACTCAACTCAGAGAACTGTGCACTGTCCCTGTCATATGGTTGCTAGCGCCTGTGTCCAGGTACCAAACATTGCTGGCCCTCTTCTCTTCTTCCTCATGGAGATATACTTTTTTCTCCACAAGTGTGACGGTCTCGACTTCCTCTGGCTGCGTGTCATCCTCCGTGTACTCGCATATCTCACATAACAGGAGGTTCGCCGGATCGTCATCCTTGTCGCCTTTCTTGGCAACATATGCCCGCTCCTTTACGGGTTTCCGGCACTCCGACTTGAAGTGCCCCATCAGGCCACAATTGTGGCACTTTATCTTGCGCTTGTCGAATTTCCTTTTCTTTGGAGCACCATCGGCACCGGTGCCCTTCTTGTTCTGATCTCGTGGTGCCCAGTCCTGCTTCGAGCCGCTGCCGGATGCCTCGCTGCCTCCCTTCTTTTCCCTTAAGCTTAGTGCTTGCCATTGTGCCAGGGTGAGCATTACTTGCTCATCATGCTTCGCATCTCCTTCGCTGTAACGCATACGTTCGTCGTGCGCCTTGTAGCGCCCGACTAGGTCGTCGATACTAAGCGTCGCCAAATCGACGCACTGCTCAATTGCAGTCACGATCTGCATATACCGAGGAGGCGCAGCGCGCAAGAATCTCCGGACAATAGATGTTTCAGTCAGATTTTCACCAAGCGCACGAATTCCGTTGACAAGTGTGACCACCCGTGACGCGAACGCATCTACGGTTTGATCATCAGCCATCACCAGTGTCTCGTAATTCCTCAACATAGTTTGCAGGTTGGCCTGCTTCACACGAGCATGCCCCTCGTACAGAACCTTCAGGGCGTCCCATGCTTCTTTGGCTGTTTCCTTTGAGATCAAATGCTGCAAGACATGCATTGGCATCACAGAGTAAATTGCTGATGTTGCATGTCTATCCTTGCGATGTTCTGCTCCATCTTTCTTGAAAGCATCACCGCCGGGATCGATGGCGTCCCACAACTCATTGGCTCGGAGGGCGCACTCCATCAAGACCTGCCAGACCTTGAAATTCTCACGATCGAATCGTGGGTACTGCGACCCGGGCACTGCAAGTAATTTAGCGGCGCCGGACGCTTCTGCTGGGCTCTTCGTCTTGTCCCCCATCGCTGATGCAGGCTGCTTCTGGACGAGTTCCTCCTGTCCTGGGCGTGTTCTTTCCGCCCTGGATGAGTTCCTCCCATCCTGGACGAGTACCTTCCGCCCCGGACTGCACGATCCTCGTCGATGAGTTCCTTCCGCCGAGAAGATACGTACACGCTGGCTGCTTCCACGCTGAAGCTCTGATTACCAATTGTTAGTTCCCAGATCAAAACGTGAAGTAGCTAGCTTAGGAAAATAAGGACAGAGCGTCTCTGTCCTTATTTTCCTAAGCTAGCTACTTCACGTTTTGATCTGGGAACTAACACAGAAATAATCAGCCTGCCAAGAACAATCGTCAAGCTTCAGAAGTTACAGTACCTGCGTGTGGGTTTCATGCCAGATATTGACGATGGGAGAAAAACAAATTGGATTTGTGCAATATGGGAACATGGTTCCTTTTGCAACCACTTCTGCCTCCAGGTCTTTCAAAGATTGTTTTTCGGCCATACATGCTGCTACTACGTGAACAGGCAGTTGATCCGAGTTTTAAACGCTTGTGTATATTTTGTACTGTGGGGCCTCGTATGGTTGCTGCTTATCATGGGATTCGGCTAACTGCTTCTTGTAGCGAGCTGCTCATGGGTACTTACGAAAGATGGTTTTGATGGGCTGCCTGTCTTCTTTTTTAAGCTAAAACCTCATGGTGTCAAGTTTCCAAGAGGAATACGACAACTGAAGGCCCTCCATACATTGGGTGTTGTGAATATTGATGGGGCGGACACCATTCTTGAAGAGCTGAAGTATCTTACCGAGCTGCGCAAATTAAGAGTGACTGGTCTCAACAAGAGCAATTGCACGAAGTTTTTCTCAGCTATCACCGAAATGGAATGTTTAGAATCCTTGTTCGTACGGTCAGAGGGGAATCCAGGTTTAGCCGGCTGCTTTGATGAAGTGTCTTCAGCTCCCGAAAATCTTGGGAGCCTCAAGCTATATGGCAACCTGAATAAATTGCCAAAATGGATCGAGGGGCATCAAAACCTTGGAAAGTTGGAGCTACGGAGCACCATGATATGGGAGCACGATGAGGCCATAAAATTCCTTGGGAAGCTACCAAACCTGACCAACTTACACCTATTGTATGACTCATTCAGCAGTATTCGTGTCTCCTTCAGTTTTTCCTCTGGTGCATTCCCGGGTCTGCAGGTGTTGGAACTGAGTCTATGGTCTCAACGACAATGGAAGACGACATAGGAAAGCTACGAGGGGTGAAGTTTCAAGATGGAGCAGCCCCTAAGCTTGAGGTGCTGCTGTTTTCTACCCCGCCTTATGAGAGAAACTCTGGTTTGTTTACTGGGTTAAAATATCTCACAAGCCTCCAATAATTCGTGCTGCACAACAAACGCCATGAGGAGGACGCCTTCGTCGAGGGCTTGCGGAGAACCCAAGTGGACCCATTTTGAAGAGGTACGACTACGACTACCACAAGACTGGTTGGTGGTGAAGGGCGGCCGAAGTGGACACCCATAAAATTGGGCCCCAAAATCAGCAGGTAAAATGGAGAAGGCATTCCATTTAAATTCTCCGATTCTGCATGTTGGAAAAATCTTCTAGAATTAGAGATGTTTTCTTCGTTCGTAGAAAGCTCCATCTGAAAGATGGCAGTGATGTAAGATTATGGAACCTTTTTTTGTGCACTCATTTCCCTTATCTCTTTGATATCTGTGTTACCTGATAATACTATCCAAAAATTTCTTGAGTTCAAGTCAAAAGAAAAATCCTTGAGTTACATGGCAATATCCTTCCCTAGCCTTTCCCATTGCTACTCCATCAACGGCATCATCCTTCTTTTCCAGGCTAGTTCCACATTGAAAGTAGCAAAAAAATTGTGACAATAAATTGAAAATACAAACTTTACAGTACTCCAGTCCCGGCTTTTCAAAAATGAAACAAAATAACAAAATATAGGACAGAGCAGGCATGCTGTGCCCATGCACAACCCTGGATAAAAAAACAAAATTAATTACCAAAGAAAAGGGCTAAGAAGCAAAAGTAGAGGGTGCTGACCATCATCAACCCCATGCGTTCCTTCCCTAAGAAACCGGTGGGAAGAACAAAGTAGGGTGGGTGGTGAAGAAGCAAACCGTCACTCGTTGTAAAGCTTGGCAAGAATTGTGCACCGTCCAAAAGGACGCCTTGGATTATTTGCGTCAACTCCCCTCCTCCAACGCCTCAGATTCTAATTAAGAAAGGGACCAAAAATGACTAGTGAGCACCCTTCATCAGTGTATAACCAGGGTAGCATTCATTAATGTAACAGAGTTCAATCAGTGTCTGGTGTACCAGATTGGACTGGTAGCCTGCCGATGACACACTGCTGACATATCACTCGTCAACTGAAACTTGGCCTGTCTCAGATCAACTCGTGCGCAATCTCAAGGCTCGCAACGATGTCTGATATGGCTGGCCGGTCATCCCCGTGCAATTTCAGGCAGAGTCCTGCAGTCACACTTCAGCGGCTGCAGCTACCATGGCGTTGGCTCTGGTACAAGTCGCCTGTGCAGCAACTTCTTAATATCACCGGCCTCGATGATGTGGAGTGCCAAGGATGCCAGATCTCTATTCATCTCCACCTACCCTTGGAAAATGCCTTATTCCCTGTAAGAACCTCGAGCATCATCACGCCCAAGCTATACACGTTGCTTGCCTCTTCGACTTGTGTGGAGGTACTCAAGGTCGATGTACCCAATTGTGCCTCTAACGGTGACATCCAACCATGACACCTCACTCTCCATGCCCCAGATGACCCACAAGCCAAAATCTGAAATATGCGGCACCCAACTGACATCGAAAAGGATGTTACTTGACTTGATGTCACGGTAGATGAACAGAGGGTTGGCATGGTGTAGACCAAGAATTTGGTTACCGAGGAGGACATTTTTCTCGTGGGTGACTGGGAAATGCGGATACCACGGTAACCCAGAAATTCTGAGAAAAATTTCGGATGAAATTTGAATTCAAATTTTTTGGACCAAAGACTAAAAAATTCGATTTTTTGACTGCATGCCTACTGTATTTATAGCATATCAGCATGCTTACACAACACATACAACAACAGACTATACTTCATAGACCAACAGCATGGACGCTCCGATTGATGTCATCCGTGATGCCTGTGGCTTGTCCTCCTCCTCCTGATGAACGGTCAACAGGGATGGGCGCACTGCCACTGCCATGACCTCTGCCTCCGGATCTGCTTGGTTGGCCATGAAGGAACACATCCCCTCTGCCCTGACCGACGACCTCTGCCTCCGGATCTGCTTGGTTGGCCATGAAGGAACACATCCCCTCTGCCCTGACCGACGACCTCTGCCTCCGGATCTGCTTGGTTGGCCATGAAGGAACACATCCCCTCTGCCCTGACCGACGACCTCTGCCTCCGGATCTGCTTGGTTGGCCATGAAGGAACACATCCCCTCTGCCCTGACCGACGACCTCTGCCTCCGGATCTGCTTGGTTGGCCATGAAGGAACACATCCCCTCTGCCCTGACCGACGACCTCTGCCTCCGGATCTGCTTGGTTGGCCATGAAGGAACACATCCCCTCTGCCCTGACCGACGACCTCTGCCTCCGGATCTGCTTGGTTGGCCATGAAGGAACACATCCCCTCTGCCCTGACCGACGGTGATGGACGCATGACCCGCGCCACGGACGCCGGCGACGATAGCCATCCCTACAGTTCGCAGCTCACCATCTCCATCGCCATCACCCCGCCCCATCCCCCTTGCAACACCAGCCATGACAGGGAGCGCCCCAGGAGGCCGTGGAGGAGCTAAAGCACGGCCGAACGGGAGCCAAGGGGTGGATTGGGCGCCGCCGCCAAGTTTTTGTGGGAAACGATTTGGGGAGAAGAGGACGAGAGAGACTGGCGTTTTCGGTTTCTAGGGTTCGCGTTTGGGTGTGTGAGTAGCGAGACGCAGCGTGGCAGCCGTGGCTTCTCGGGCTCTCGCTGGGCCGGACAAAAAATAAAAAAAAGGCCGAATTTATTTGCACGAGAGGCCCATTTACCGGAGGGCAGCGAGAAACGCGGTAACCGCTCGGTTACACGTTTTCTCGAGCGGTACCCAAAACCGTGGTGTAGACTACAATGTACCCTCTCCTTAAACCGGGTAGTTTAGTCTATTTTACGTGAAAAAAATTAAAAAGATAACCCAGTCAATTTCATTTCTTATGAGACTGACAAGACAACCTGACCAAAAAACAGTTCAAGAGGAACTCTACCTCCAGGTTTTCAGCCGCAGCCAACTCTGCTTTATGGAATTATGGTTTCACCATACAATACTAGAACTCAGCAAAGAAACAAGGCGAAAGCAGGCCGAACTGCCAACATCAATCCATGCGCAGTGCATCCTACAGCAGAATTCTAAACTACAGCAACATATGTATTTGGACATCATCATTTTTCTTTCCTGAAGAAACTGCTTGCACGGAGAGGAAGAAAGACCTTCAGCCGTTCTCTAACCTCTGCACCAGTGGCCCCAGCCACGACTCCGATGCAACATTTCACTCACATCTATTTCCAAATAAATTAAACATAGGTTTGGCTCTTTCGGATTGGGTCAGCATCACAGTGTACAATTGGGTCCAGGCTCTGAAATTCCGGGAAAAAAAAATCCGACCACCGAACTAGAGAGCTAATCAAATACTCAATCAACAAATCCAGGTCCTCTGTTCCTAAATATAAGTCCGTATGTAATCCGTGTTGAAATCTCTAAAATGACTTATACTTAGGAACGGAGGGAGTAGTTCAAAATCAAAAGTACCAACTTTATACCAGATATAGTCTTATTTTTATCTAAAATCCTACCTTTCCAAAATAAAAGAGAGATAACAAAACTACCACTTTCAGGAATGAATGGCTTTGAAAGAGAAGCTACACGAATAAAGTAGGCTACTGTACCCATGAACAGCCCCAGGGTAAAAAAAAACAAGATATATTACAAAAAGAAAGTGATGAAAAAACAGAGTCAGTGCTTACCATCAACCCCATGTTCCTTTCCTAAGAAGCCACTGGGAAAATCAAAGGAGGGTTGGTTGTGAAGAAGCAAACTATAGTGGGATCGATCCGGTCATAAACCACCCGAGCTAACAAGCGCCCGTAGATTTACCAAAAGTGGGCATTACCTATGTGCAGTAATGGGATGCTCATCGGGTGATTGAAGCAGATGACGGTCACCTGTGACCCGTTGTGGAGCCTGCTCCAGTGCAATGCACAGTTCCAAAGGACGCCTTCAAAGATCGGTGTCAACGCCTCTCCTCCAACACCTCAGCTGGTGCATGAACATGATTCAATGCATCAACGTGAATAGAATTCAATCAGTTTGTGGTGTACCGGATCGGACCGGGAGCCTGCTGATGACGCGTGGTGAGTAACTCGTCAACTGAAGCTGGCTCGTCTCTGCTGATTATCAATTTGTGTGCCATCTCGAGGTTGGCAACCATGTCTGATATGGCTGGGTGGGCCTTCATGTGCAACTTGAATAAAAAATATCGACATTCAAAAATAAAATGAGAATATATAGGACGGGGTCTACACAATGACTGGCTTTTTTTTGCAGGGATACACTATGAATGGCTTTGAAAGAGAAGCTACACAAACAAAGTGGGACTACTGTGACCATGTGCAACTCAATCAAGTCTAAAAAACAAAAGTGAGGTGGTGACCATCAAGCGGGTGTGTTCCTTTCCTAATAAACTGCGAGCAACAACAAGCATTATAATGCACCTTCATCAGTGTATTAAGAGAACCACCTTCCGAGGACGCCTTCAACGACGATTGTTGTCAACGCCCCTCCTCCAACACCTCAGATTCCTAATTAAGAGACCTCAAAGTGAGTAGTGAGCCCCCTTCATCACCGTATGAACATGGTTGAATTTATGTGAACAGAGTTCAATTATTAGTTTGTAGCGTACCAGCTCGGAATGGTAGCCTGCCGATGACGAGCTCCTGGAGTGTGGTGAGTCCGATGGGAGGTCAACTTGTTCGACGAAGGGCCACAAACATGGCTCGTCAACTGAACCAGCCTCGTCTCGGCACATCAACTCGTGCGCCATCTCGAGGTTGGCAACAATGTCTGATATGGCCGGCCGGTCCTTCGCATCCAACTTCCCGCAGCTGCATGCAATCTGCGCCACACGTTTCATCGCCTGCAGCTGCCAAGGCGTTGGCTCCGGTACAGGTCGCTTGTCCAACAACTCCTCAATATTACCGACTTCAATGATGGGGAGTGCGAAGTCTGTCAAAGGTCCATATGCCCGATCGTTCAATTGAGAATATGCACTTTTCCCTGTCAGAACCTCGAGCATCACCACGCCCAGGCTGTACACGTCACTCGCCGGCTTCAGAAGACCATAAAAGTGGTACTCAGGGGCGAGGTACCCAAATGTTCCTACAACCCGGTGGACTTTCAACTCCGACTCCTCACTTGCCATGTCCCAGACGACCGACAAGCCAAAGTCTGACACACGCGGCACCCAATTGGCGTCAAAAAGGATGTTAGCCGATTTGATGTCCCGGTGGATGATCGGCGGGTTGGCATGACAGTGTAAGTGCTCGATGGCGCGTGACACGCCGAGGAGCACAGCGATGCGCATCTTCCAGGACCCCCTCACCGGCGACATCGTGGAGGAGCCGTGATCAGAATGCATGTGGTCGAAGAGCGTACCGTTCTCCATGTACTCGTAGACAGTGAACCTCTGTAGCTCTTCCGACTCTTCGGGTTCTTCTGGCTCCTTTTTCCACCAGGTCAGCTGGCGCTTTTTCTTCTTTTGTGGGGTGGATAGCAGACACTTGTCCTTGCTCACAGTCACACACGATCCAAGGAGGCTGATGATGTGTTTGTGCCGGAGCCGTGATAGGATGTCGAGCTCCGTGCAAAACTCCTCCTCTAAATATTGCGACTGTGAGTTGTTTAAGCTCTTGATGGCCACCTCTCGCCCATCGTAAAGCCTGCCCATGTACACCTTTCCGGACCCGCCTTCACCGATCACGGTGTTAGGGGCGAAGTTATTGGTGGCAGCCACGATCTCCGCCAACGTGAATTCCTGGGTTCCATGTGGCAGTACCTCCTGAGCAAGCTGTGTAGATTCCTGAAAAAGAGACCACAAGAAATGAGATCATAAATGAGCAGTGAGAGCGTGTGCTCCGTAACTCTGTATCAATTTCTGTATTGTCTTGTCAGGGAGCCGCACGATCAATTTACCTGCAGCTGCAACGACTGTGGAAATGGAGACGGTTCATCTCTGGTGGAGCCATCTTGAACAAGGACATTGTAGATCCGTTCAAGGCGGCGTGTTATGCCGATGTGGCTGATCACGGGGAAGAGGATGAGGTAGGAGTCGATCTTGCTCTGCACCTCCCTGAACTTTTCGGCTGTCCTGCTGGCCATGACGAACTGGTATGCCGCGCTCCGCCCTTGGCACGACACGACGAGCTCGTGGGTGTCCCGGAGCGTGTCACCCAGCCCGGCCAGCGGCTGCGCCGCCTCTGGCTCCTGCACGTGCGGCAGCAGCTGCGCGATCATGAGGACACGACGAGCAAGTTGCTCACACTCACTCTTGTTCTGACGAGCCGTCATCGCGGCCTGCACAATCATGGAGATGAGGCCGCCGACATCCGCGCCGACCAGCTGCGCCACTGTCGCCGCCTGACCCAGCCCTGTCCACAGCGCCATGGCAACCGCGTGTAAGGGCGAGATTCAGACTAAATAGATGGCTCCTGTTTTCTGCTCCCTGTTGCCCTGAAACTTCTGCAAGGGAGACATAATAGATCAGTACAGTAAGCAGCAAGCACACCGGCCGCGCGCACGCACACAGCCCTCAGATGTTGGCGTCGTCTTCCCCTCTGCCTCCTCACGCGGCTGCCTCCCCCCTCAGATCCTCGCCACCGCCGCGCCCCCAAAACCCGCCCCACCGCACCGGACCGCCGCGCCCCGAAATCCGCCGGACCGTCACGCCCCAAGATCCGTCGGACCGCCGTGCCCCCGAAATCCACCGGACCGCCGTGACCCCAAATTCGCCGAACCACCCGCGGCACCAAAATCCGCCGGGATATAGGAGATTCGAGAGGAGAGAGAACCGGGAAGGCCGGGGAGAAGAGAGGGGATCGGAAGCTGACCTCTGTTCGCCAGCCGCCGCCACAAGTCGCCCGCGAGAGTGAGGAGGAGAGGTAGCGTCCGTCAGTCCGTCTCCGTGGGTCAAGCAAGCAGCTTTGTGGTCGCGGTTTGCGGGGCGGCGGCGGCGGCTTCGCGGAAACTCCCCGGAGGGAGGGCGCGACGGCGGCTTCCCGGAAACTCCCCGGGATGGAGGCTCCCGCGCGGATACCGGTGACCGACCGACCACGACCACGGTCACGCGGCTGCCGGGGCGCACCATCATCAGTCATCCCAAGGATTCTTCCTTGCCTTATCCGAAAATTCTACAGTATTTCACACTTCCTTCATATCAGATTTTTTTATCACAAACGATAAATGTCAAACATGTGCCGCGAAGCACTTCTACAGCTAAAATTATCATTCAAAACGAAAAAACAAACAAAAAAATGAAAGTTAACATAGAAAAACATTGTCATGCTTGACAACTAAAGTTGTTGTCATCGCGTCACCAAATTTATCATAAAAACGTCTGTAGTTGTCAAGTGTTTGTGTCACACGTGTACATGAAGCACTTGTCACGGTCTTTTTTATTTAGTAAAAGAGAGACTACTATCTCTTATCAGGGTCTCTTGTTTCTGATGGAATGGAACCCCGACGGATGCCCTTTTCCTCTTAAAAAAAAGAGGCTATCATCTTCGATTTTTTTCTCCTTTCACTATTACTCCCTTCAAAATTACTTTTGTTAGATTTATCTCGATATGTATGCATCTAGACACGTGATGGAGGAACTATTATTATTTAAAAATAATTTAAGCTTTCATGTTTCACTTTTCTTTTCCCACCACCTCTTGGTCTAACCTTCGCCGTAAAGTAATCAACCACCTTAATCTATTTTATCTCCTGAACCAATTTCATTTTAATTTATTTACTAAACTTCTCATAGCCAAATCGCATGTAAGATTTGATAAACATTTATTTATATAATCACATAATATGAATTGGTACATCACAAGCTAACGTACTAGGATATTTATATCCCGTTGTAAACACACACGGTACTATGGTACTATCCTAGTCAGTATAGAAAATCATGTGTCTTGAGACAGACTACAAGCATGAAAATATAAGTTGGGTAAATACAGACCGGGAGCCACGACGACCCGACCAGTCGCCATTTTTGCTACTAATCTTGCAATATAAAACGAAGGCCAGCACTTCGGGGGACAAAATATGGGCATAAAGTCTAGAGTTTAGTACCAACATCTACTACTACCATCAGTAACAAGATCGGCCTTATTACAGACATGCAGAAAAAGAGACCCCCAGGAAGGCCTCTTTAGGATGAAACTAGAACTTAGTTGAAGCAACCCCAGCCTCCATCCCTGCGATGCTTTGTAGGTCGCACTTGCTACTCGTTCGCCAGTAATTTTGTGTCGGGCTCCTTTATCTGCAAAACGGACCAGTCGAAAATTCAAGCACACATCATTTTCTTCAGAGTCATGGGATCACAAATCAATCTCCTATTAAAACACATATCATTTCTACATTTCCACAAAGATCAAAACATACCAGAAATCCCCACCATGACCAATTTCCTATCATGTTTTGGGAATGTTTTGATACAACTAGAGAAGCACTCATCTAAATTCACAGGGGTAGAGTCCAAATCAAAAGCACATTTCAAAAGATCCCAAACCGGTCAAGCAGTAGAGCATTGAAAAATAAATGATCTATAGATTCGTCACACACAAAATGCACACCCTCCGTCGAAAAGTGCGCGGTATTAAAGAGGCTGGCAATGGTGAAAGGGTAAGAGTGCATATAATCCATGGACTCAACATTAGTCATAAAGAACTCATATACTTGTTGCAAAAATCTATTAGTTATCAAAACAAAGTATTACACGCATGCTCCTAGGGGGATAGATTGGTAGGAAAAGACCATCGCTTGTCCCCGACCGCCACTCATAAGGAAGACAATCAATAAATAAATCATGCTCCGACTTCATCACATAACGGTTCATCATACGTGCATGATACGGAAATCACAAACTTTAGAACAAGTATTTCTCAAATTCACAACCACTCAACTAGCATGAATCTAATATCACTATCTTCATATCTCAAAACAAATATCAAGCATCAAACTTATCTTAGTATTCAACGCACTTATAAGAAAGTTTTCACTCATCTTGGATGCCTATCATGTTAGGACTAATATCACAATTAAAGAAAATTACCATGCTGTTTTGTAGGACTTTCAAAATAATATAAGTGAAGCATGAGAGAACAATGATTCTATAAAACAAACCACCGCCGTGCTCTAAAAGATATGAGTGAAGCACTAGAGCAAAAACTATATAGCTCAAAAGATATAAGTGAAGCACATAGAATATTCTAATAAATTCCGAATCATGTGTCTCTCTCAAAAGGTGTGTACAGTAAGGATGATTGTGGTAAACTAAAAGCAAAGACTCAAATCATACAAGACGTTCCAAGCAAAACACTTATCATGTGGTGAATAAAAATATAGCTCCAAGTAAAGTTACCGATGGACGAAGACGAAAGGGGGATGCCTTCCGGGGCATCCCCAAGCTTTGGCTTTTTGGTGTCCTTGGATTTACCTTGGGGTGCCTTGGAAATCCCCAAGCTTAGGCTCTTGCCAATCCTTGTTCCATAATCCATCAAATCTTTACCCAAAACTTGAAAACTTCACAACACAAAACTTAACAGAAAATCTCGTGAGCTCCGTTAGCGAAAGAAAACAAAACACCACTTCAACATACTGTGTTGAACTCATTCTTTATTTATATTGGTGTTAAACTTACTGTATTCCAACTTCTCTATGGTTTATAAACTATTTTCCTAAGCATAGACTCATCAAGATAAGCAAACAACACACGAAAAATAGAATCTGTCAAAAACAGAACAGTCTGTAGTAATCTGTAACTAACGCAAACTTCTGGAACTCAGAAAAATCTACCAAAATAGGACGGCCTAAATAATTTGTTTATTGATCTATTGGAATTGGAATCAGTATGTTATCACGTTCTGGTGATTTTAAACAATTGTTTTCGTGAACAGAAAGTTTCTGGAATTTTCAGCAAGATCAAATAACTATCATCCAAGAAGATCCTATAGGTTTCACTTGGCACAAACACTAATTAAAACATAAAAACACACCTAACCAGAAGCTAGATCAAAGAATTTATTCCTAAACAGGAGCAAAAAGCAAAAAACTAAAATAAAATTGGGTTGCCTCCCAACAAGCGCTTTTCTTTAAAGCCTTTTTAGCTAGGCATTGAGATTTCAATGATGCTCACATGAAAGACAAGAGTTGAAGCACAAAAGGAGCATCATAAAGCATGTGACAAAGACATCTAAGTCTAACATACTTCCTGTGCATAGGCATTTTCTAAGCAAACAAATTATCATAGCAAGCAAACAAATTATCATAGCAAGCAAAAATTAGCATATGTAAGGAAGAAGAAAGAGACGGTAGCAATCTCAACATGACGAGAGGTAATTTAGTAAGATGAAAATTTCTACAACCATATTTTCCTCTCTCAAAATAATTA
This sequence comes from Triticum urartu, assembly GCF_003073215.2. Classification (NCBI taxonomy): domain Eukaryota; kingdom Viridiplantae; phylum Streptophyta; class Magnoliopsida; order Poales; family Poaceae; genus Triticum; species Triticum urartu. The sequence continues at coordinate 10,947,328 of NC_053023.1, forward strand.
CATGTGGGATAATATTCAAATTCAACAATATAGCTATCACATAACATATTCTCAACGCGATCCACATGCATGCAAAGTTGATACTCTTGCAAAATAGTGGGATTAACATTAACTAAAGTCATGACCTCTCCAAACCCACTTGTATCAAAAACTTCATAAGATTGAACATTCTCTAAATATGTGGGATCTAAAGTCGAAACTCTTCCAAACCCACTTTCAATATTATTGCAAACACTATTATCAATCTCATATTCATCATGGGGCTTAGATAAATTTTCAAGATCATAAGAAGAATCAACCCAATCATGATCATTGCAACACGTAGTAGACATAGAAAAACTAGCATCCCCAAGCTTAGGGTTTGGCATATTATAAACACAATTGACATTAATAGAATTTATACTATCATCATTGCAATCATGCTTTTTATTCAAAGATCCATCATGAATCACTCCATAAAGTACTTCATCACAATTTTCAGATTCACGAATTTCAAGCAAAACTTCATAAAGATAGTCTAGTGCACAAAACTCACTAGCAATTGGTTCATCATAATTGGATCTTTTAAAAAGATTAGCAAGCAGATGAGGATCCATAGATCTTAGGTTCTCTGTTTGGCAATAAATAAACAACTATTCCAACCAAACGAGCAAACGAGCCAAGTGAGACATCAAAGCAAACGAAAAGACGAACAGAAGAAGGGCGAATAAAGTGGCAAGGGTGAAATGGGGGAGAGGAAAACGAGAGGCAAATGACAAATAATGTAATGCGAGGGATAAGAGTTTGTGATGGGTACTTGGTATGTCTTGACTTGTGCGTAGACTCCCCGGCAACGGCGCCAGAAATCCTTCTTGCTACCTCTTGAGCACTGCATTGGTTTTCCCTTGAAGAGGAAAGGGTGATGCAGTAAAGTAGCGTAAGTATTTCCCTCGTTTTTTTAGAACCAAGGTGTCAATCTAGTAGGAGACCACGCTCGAGTCCCACGCACCTACACAAACAAATAAGAACCTCACAACCAACGCGATAAAGGGGTTGTCAATCCCTTCACGGTCACTTACGAGAGTGAGATCTGATAGAGATGATAAGATAATATTTTTGGTATTTTTATGATAAAGAGTAAAAGTAAATAAAGCAAAATAAACGGCGCCAGAAATAGCTCGTTGGTGGGAGATTAATATGATGGAAGATAGACCCGGGGGCCATAGGTTTCACTAGTGGCTTCTCTCAAGATAGCATAAGTATTACAGTGGGTAAACGAATTACTGTCGAGCAACTGATAGAATTGAGCGTTATGAGAATATCTAGGTATGATCATGTATATAGGCATCACGTCCGTGACAAGTAGACCGACTCCTGCCTGCATCTACTACTATTACTCCACACATCGACCGCTATCCAGCATGCATCTAGAGTATTAAGTTCATAAGAACAGAGTAATGCTTTAAGCAAGATGACATTATATAGAGGGATAAACTCATGCAATATGATATAAACCCCATCTTTTTATCCTCGATGGCAACACTACAATACGTGTCGTTTCCCCTACTGTCACTGGGATCGAGCACTGCAAGATTGAACCCAAAGCTAAGCACTTCTCCCATTGCAAGAAAGATCAATCTAGTAGGCCAAACCAAACTGATAATTCGAAGAGACTTGCAAAGATAACCAATCATACATAAAAGAATTCAGAGGAGATTAAAATATTGTTCATAGATAATCTTGATCATAAACCCACAATTCATCAGATCTCGACAAACACACCCTAAAAAGAAGAGTTACATCAAATAGATCTCCAAGAGAATCGAGGAGAACTTTGTATTGAGATCCAAAGAGAGAGAAGAAGCCATCTAGCTAATAACTATGGACCCGAAGGTCTGAGGTAAACTACTCACACATCATCGGAGAGGCTATGATGTTGATGTAGAAGCCCTCCGTGATCGATGCCCCCTCCGGCGGAGCGCCAGAAAAGGCCCCAAGATGGGATCTCACGGGTACAGAAGGTTGCGGCAGTGGAAATAGGGTTTTGGCTCCTCGTCTGATGGTTTGGGGGTACGTAGGTATATATAGGAGGAAGAAGTAGGTCGGTGGAGGTACGAGGGGCCCACAAGGGTGGAGGGTGCGCCCAGGGGGGGGGTAGGCGTGCCCTCGTGCCTCGTGGTCTCCTCATTGATTGCTTGACGTCCACACCAAGTCCTCTAATCATGTTTGTTCCGAAAATCACGTTCCCGAAGGTTTCATTCCATTTGGACTCCGTTTGATATTACTTTCCTTCGAAACACTGAAATAGGCAAAAAAAATAGCGATTTGGGCTGGGCCTCCGGTTAATAGGTTAGTCCCAAAAATAATATAAAAGTGTATAATAAAGCCCATTAAACATCAAAAACAGAACGAGAAAGCTAAATTCCTGCCGACTGTAATTTTGCAACAGATCCGCACGATTCGGTTGCTGTTAAATTCGGATCGAACCCGGTCGCCCCATGATTCCCGCTCCCGCTTCGCACGTCCCGTGATTCCCGCTCCCGTTCGGGACTTTTTTCCCCCTCTCGTTGCCCGCTTCCCCTTTTCCTTCCTGAAAAGAGTACAAACTTGGGAGGAAATGGAATCGAACCCAGTACCTCCTTGGTATCTCGCAGTGCCCCTAACCACCAGGACTAGATTGAGATTGAGACTACATTCAGATTTTGTAATTTTTGTACCTGTAAAAAACGAGGCGTGAATAATAAAATGTCCTTTTCCCCTTTTTTACACCGAATTTTCCTTCTTTTTCCTACTGTTTTTTCTTCATTTTAATAGTCAAATGGCTCGGATGCTCTGTTAGTATTTTTAGGTTGAGGCATTTTTAACCCTAAATTTCTTGGGTTTAGTAGGAAGAACACTTACAAGAAAACAAATGCATAATATTGGGTATAAAAGCTATCAGTTCATCATGATTTTTTGCTACATTTCTCCATTGTATCATTCACAAGGTACATACACTTTGTTGTACCTCCTTGAACACTACAATGATAATGAGGACAATTTTGATGAGGCATACGAACACTATGATAACTTTTGACCCGGGAAAAATTGTTGAAGTACACCCCGCAATTTCTGTGTAAATAGCATTATAATATAGGAACCCCGGACCTGATAACTTACATACAAATACCGCGGTAACTTCGACCGCGACCCCGGGTTGGGGGGCGGGGGGGGGGGGTTGAAAACATATCCCTATAACTTATGTGTGAAGAGCATGATAATTTTTGCATCACACACACGATAACTTATGTACTAATACAATGATAAATTTGGCGGGGGTGGGGGTTCTTGTAATACATCCCCGATAACTTCTGTGTGAATAGCATCGTAATTATGCACTGATAACTTGTGTGCAAGATGTTTGATAACTTTTGACTTATGAAAACAAAGTTGAAGAAACATGTCCTCGGTAATTTTTTGTGCGAATTACATGGTAATTTATGCACCGCAGACCTGAAAACTTACGTACAACCACGATGATAACTTTGACCCGATAACTCATAATTAAATAACATTATGATATATGCACAACTGACTTGATAAGTTACTTAGTCTAGGTGTGATAACTTTTGACCGGAGGGGGGGCTTGTTGAAAAACACCCTTCGGTAACTCGTGTGTGAATAGCATAGTAATACACACACACACACACAAGAGAGTTGATAACTTAGTTAACCCAGGCTTGATAAACTTTTGACCAAAAGAAGTTGTCGAAACATACCAACATGAGACCTAGTTTTGAAGGTCTCATCGCAACGAATTTTTTATGTGAAAATGATTTTTGTATCTGAGCGACTGTTTGAGTTACAAAACATTTTTTTCTTTTTGAGTTTCGGTGGGATCCTCCCTGACATTAGCATTTTTCTTTCCCTAGGGACACACGAATGTGCTTGTGTGGAGAATGTAGAAGAAATCAGTTTTTATGCCCTGGTAAATTATGTGTAAACAACACGATAACTTACGCTCAACTGGCATGATAACTTGTGTTGCACATGCGTGGTAATTTTTTATCCGGAAAAAGTCGTTGGAACATACCAACGTGGAATCTAGTTTCGAAGATCTCGTTGCGACAAATCTTTTATGTGAAAACGATTTTGATCAAAGCGACGGTTTGAGCTATAAAGATTTTGAAAATTCGAAATAGGAAGAATTTAGAATGACATCTTAGTTTTATCATAGTGAATATATGCATGTGCACGTGGAAAGAAAAGTTGGAAGACCATCTTTTCATACCGGGTAGTTAATACGAAAACAACTTGGTAACTTATATGTCGCAGTCGTGATAACTTACGTCGCACATGCCTGGTAACTTTTTATCCGAAAAAAAGTTGTCGAAACATACCAACATGGGATCTAGTTTCGAAGGTCTCGTCGTGACGAATCTTTTATATGTAAACAGTTTTTTGATCAGAGCGACAGTTTGAGCTAGAAAACATTTTAAATTTTGAAATTTGACGGAATCTTCGCTGATGTCAGCAATTCTGTCTTACATACATGCATGCATTTTTTGAGGCATAAGTATGCAGTGCCTTCTCTCGTTTATCTACGTCAGCCACAGTTAAAAAAAGAAAGAAGGGTTGATCGATGGAATATACAAATCGTGTGGATCTGTTGCTAATGACCGCACGGTTGGACGTTGGTCACGTCCAAAACAGAATATATAATAGCATGGAATAATCAAAAATTATAGATACGTTGGAGACGTATCAGTTATCAAACGTCACAACGTAACTGGGTGATTATAAAGATGCTCTACAGGTGTCTTCGATGGTGTTTGTTGAGTTGGCATAGATCGAGATGAGGATTTGTTACTCTGAATGTCAAAGAGGTATCTCTGGGCCCTCTCGGTAATGCTCATCACTATAAGCCTTGCAATAAATGTGACTAATGAGTTAGTTGTGTGATGATGCATTACGGAATGAGTAAAGAGACTTGCCGGCAACGAGATTGAACTAGGTATGATGGTACCAACGATCGAATCTCGGGCAAGTAACATACCGATGACAATGGGGACAACATATGTTATTATGCGGTTTGACCGATAAAGATCTTAGTAGAATATGTGGGAGCCAATATGAGCATCCAAGTTCCGCTGTTGGTTATTGACCGGAGAAGTGTCTCGGTCATGTCTACATAGTTCTCGAACCCGTAGGGTCCGCACGCTTAACGTTCGATGACGATTTGTATTATGAGTTATGTGATTTGATGTACCGAAGTTTGTTCGGATTCCCGGATGAGATCACAGACATTACGAGGAGTCTCGAAATAGTCGTGACATAAAGATTGATATATTGGACCATGTTATTCGGACACCAGAAATGTTCCGGATGGTTTCGGGTAAAAACAGAGTGCCGGAGGGATTACCGGAACCCCCCGGGGAAGCAATGGGCCATCATGGGCCATAGGGGAGAGAGAGGACAACCCACATAGGGGAGGCGCCCCCCCATGGGGAGTCCGAATAGGACTAGGGGAGGGGTGCGGCCCCATTTCCCTCTCCCTCTCCCTTCCTATCCCCTTCCACCAAGTGGAATCCTACTAGGACTTGGAGTCCTAGTAGGTCTACCTCCTCCTTGGGTGCGCCCCTAGGGCCGGCTGGCCTCCCCCTCCCTCCTTTATATACCGGGGCAGGGGGCACCCTAGAACACACAAGTTGATCTTTTAGCCGTCTGTGGTGCCCCCCTCCACAGTTACACACCTCGGTCATATCGTCGTAGTGCTTAGGCGAAGCCTTGCGCCGGTAACTTCATCATCACCGTCAAGATGCCGTCGTGCTGACAGAACTCTCCCTCGGCCTCAACTGGATCAAGAGTTCGAGGGATGTCACCAAGCTGAACATGTGCATATCGCGGAGGTGTCATGCGTTCGGTACTTGATCGATTGGATCGTGAAGACGTTCGACTACATCAACTGCGTTACTAAACGCTTCCGCTTTCGGTCTACGAGGGTACGTAGACACACTCTCCCCTCTCGTTGCTATGCATCTCCTAGATAGATCTTGCGTGATCGTAGGTAATTTTTTTGAAATACTGCATTACCCAACATGCACTAGCAGGGGCTTACCCAGTGTAGCTTCGCCGAATGACCATTCCGGCAAGGAGGCATAGGAGAATGGCCAGGAGCATAAGGAACTCCATTGGCGTCGTTCTCAAGTGAATGATTTGCTGTGGTTATGTAGTGTTAGAAGGGAGAGAGGATTGGTGGAATTATTGATGTATTGCTTGAGCCTCATGGCATATATATAGGAGTACAATGATCTACTTGGAGTACAAAAACAAGCCAGAACAAATCCTACGCTATCCTATGTTTCCATAATAACAATGATACTCAACATCCCCCCGTAGTCACAACGATAGCGACGCAGACGGTGAGACTGGAGAAGAATCCGAAGGCAAGCCGATGGACACCCCCCACAGTCGTAACAGTTGATGCATCACGGAGCAGTGGTTGGGGTGGAAACCGAGGAGGTTGCTCAAGCACGGCGGTAGCCCTTTGTGCCGTTTGTCGAGGTAGCCGAGAGTGTAGGTGGTGTAGCCGTAGTCGAGGTAGCCGTGTGAAGAACGCCATAGTCGGTGTCAAGTCGTGGGTCGCCGGTGTCGAGGTAGTCGCCGTGGAGCCGTGGAAGAAGAGCAGCGACAGACTAAGGAGGCGGCGGCGGCTAGAGAAGGAGTGCGGCGGCGGTGCCCGAAGTAGGCGATAATGAACCCGACGGCGTGACGAAGACCGGCGCGGACGGTGACGTTCCTGCGCCAAGGGAGGCGGTGCGGCGCATATCACGTGGAAGTCAACGCGCGTCGATGGTGGTGGACCGCGGTCCGCAGCGTTACGGTCCGAAGGGGCGACGCAACTGCAGCGGTCAGGTTGGGGCAACGGCGGGGAAGACCTCAGGGCGGTTGCAGGGATCGCGTGCCATGCTCGCTACGGCCCGACGGGGCGACGTAGCGGTAGCGCGAGGGTCGGTGCAGCCTTGGGGACGGCCTGGAGCGGACGGCTGATACATCTCCAACATATTTATAATTTTTGATTGCTCCATGCTATATTATCTACTGTTTTGGACTATATTGGGCTTTATTTTCCACTTTTATATTATTTTTGGGACTAACTATTAACCGGAGGCCCAGCCCAGAATTGTTGTTTTTTTGCCTATTTCAGTGTTTCGGATAAACAGAATATCAAACGGAGTCCAAACGGAATAAAATCTTCGGAAACGTGATTTTCTCACCGAACATAATCCAGGAGACTTGGACCCTACTGCAAGGGATCAAAGAGGTGGTCACGAGGGTGGGGGCGCCCCCCTAGGGCGCGCCCCCTGCCTCATGGGCCTCTCGGTGCTCCACTGACGTACTCCTTCCTCCTACATATACACACTTACCCCCAAACGATCAGAACAGGAGCCAAAAACCTAATTCCACCGCCGCAACTTTCTGTATCCACGAGATCCCATCTTGGGGCCTGTTCCGGAGCTCCGCCGGAAGAGGGCCGTCATCACGGAGGGCTTCTACATCATTCTAGCCCCTCCGATGAAGTGTGAGTAGTTTACCTCAGACCTTCGGGTCCATAGTTAGTAGCTAGATGGCTTCTTCTCTCTCTTTGAATCTCAATACAAAGTTCTCCCCCTCTCTCGTGGATATCTATTCGATGTAATCTTCTTTTTGCGGTGTGTTTGTTGAGAACGATGAATTGTGGGTTTATGATCAAGTCTATCTATGAATAATATTTGAATCTTCTCTGAATTCTTTTATGCATGATTGGTTATCTTTGCAAGTCTCTTCGAATTATCCGTTTGGTTTGGCCAACTAGATTGGTAGTTCTTGCCATGGGAGAAGTACTTAGCTTTGGGTTCGATCTTGCGGTGTCCTTACCCAGTGACAGAAGGGGCAGCAAGGCACGTATTGTATCGTTGCCATTGAGGATAACAAGATGGGGTTTATTTCATATTACATGAATTTATCTCTCTACATCATGTCATCTTGCTTAAGGCATTACTCTGTTTTTAACTTAATACTCTAGATGCATGCTGGATAGCGGTCGATGAGTGGAGTAATAGTAGTAGATGCAGAATCGTTTCGATCTACTTGTCACGTACGTGATGCCTATATACATGATCATGCCTAGATATTCTCATAATTATGCACAATTCTATCAATTGCTCAACAGTAATTTGTTCACCCACCGTAGAATACTTATGCTCTTGAGAGAAGCCACTAGTGAAACCTATGGCCCCCGGGTCTATTCTCATCATATCAATCTCCATCACTTTTATATTGTTTTGCTATTTACTTTGCCTTTACTTTTTACTTTGCATCTTTATATCAAAAATACCAAAAATATTATATCTATCAGATCTCACTCTCGTAAGTGACCGTGAAGGGCTTGACAACCCCTAATCGCGTTGGTTGCGAGTAGCTATCGCTTTGTGCAGGTACGAGGGACTTGAGCGTGGGCTCCTACTGGATTGATACCTTGGTTCTCAAAAACTGAGGGAAATACTTACGCTACTCTGCTGCATCATCCCTTCCTCTTCGGGGAAAACCAACGCAAGCTCACTACGTAGCAAGAAGGATTTCTGGCGCCGTTGCCGGGGAGTCTACGCAAAAAGTCAACATACCAAGTACCCATCACAATCCCTATCTCTCGCATTACATTATTTGCCATTTGCCTCTCGTTTTCCTCTCCCCCCAATTCACCCTTGCCATTTTATTCGCCCTCTCTCTCTCTATCCTCCCTCTCTATTTGCCTCTTTTTTCGCTTGCTTTTTGTTTGCTCGTGTGTTAGATTGCTTGTTTGTCGCGATGGCTCAAGATACTACTAAATTGTGTGACTTCACCAATACCAATAATAATGATTACCTTAGCACTCCGATTGCTCCTCTTACCGATGCTGAATCTTGTGAAATTAATACTGCTTTGTTGAATCTTGTTATGAAAGATCAATTCGCCGGCCTTCCTAGTGAAGATGCCGCTACTCATCTGAATAGCTTCGTTGATTTATGTGATACGCAAAAGAAAATAGATGTCAACAATGATGTCGTTAAATTGAAGCTATTTCCTTTTTCGCTTAGAGATCGTGCTAAAGCTTGGTTTTCATCTTTGCCTAAGAATAGTATTGATTCATGGAACAAGTGCAAAGATGCTTTTATCTCTAAGTATTTTCCTCCCGCTAAGATCATCTCTCTTAGAAACGATATAATGAACTTTAAACAACTTGATCATGAACATGTTGCACAAGCTTGGGAGAGAATGAAATTAATGATACATAATTGCCCTACTCATGGTTTGAATTCGTGGATGATTATACAAAAAATTTATGCCGGATTGAATTTTGCTTCTAGAAATCTTTTAGATTCGGCCGCGGGAGGCACTTTTATGGAAATCACTTTAGGAGATGCTACTAAACTCCTAGATAATATTATGGTTAATTATTCTCAATGGCATACTGAAAGAACTTCTAATAAAAAAGTGCATGCGATAGAAGAAATTAATGTGTTGAGTGGAAAGATGGATGAACTTATGAAATTATTTGCTACTAAGAGTGTTTCTTCTGATCCTAATGATATGCCTTTGTCTACTTTGATTGAGAATAACAATGAATCTATGGATGCGAATTTTGTTGGTAGGAATAATTTTGGTAACAACGCTTATAGAGGGAATTTTAATCCTAGGCCATATCCTAGTAATCCTTCTAATAATTATGGGAATTCCTACAACAACTCTTATGGAAATTATGTCCTCTGATTTTGAATCTAATATTAAAGAATTTATTTTTTCGCAAAAGAATTTTAATGCTATGATTGAAGAAAAATTGCTTAAGATTAGTGATTTGGCTAGGAACGTTGATAGAATTGCTCTTGATGTTGATGCTTTGAAACTTAGATCTATTCCAGCTAAGCATGATATTAATGAGTCTCTAAAAGCCATGAGAATTTCAATTGATGAGTGTAAAGAAAGAACCGCTAGGATGCGTACTTCCAAAGATGCCTTTATTAAAGCGTGTTCTTCTAATTCTTATGAAAATAAAGATGAAGATCTAAAAGTTATTGATGTGTATCCTATTAAATCTTTATTTTGCAATATGAATCTTGATGAAACTGAATATGATCTTCCTTTACCTAGAAGGCGTTCTAAAAATTCGGATTGTTTAGATCTTAATAATGAAATTGATGAAAGTGGGATGGAAAGAAATAAAAATCTAGATGTTGCTAAACCCACTATATTGGATTTCAAGGAATTTAATTATTAAAATTGCTCTTTGATTGATTGTATTTCCTTGTTGCAATCCGTGCTAAATTCTCCACATGCTTATAG